>NW_010388863.1:0-29507 GCF_000710305.1 Buceros rhinoceros silvestris | reverse complement strand
GATCCTAAATATTATCATCTGTCTGTGGCTTGTGCTACAGGAGGATTTTGGCTATTTTTCCTATGTTCCCTCCTTTAAAGGAAAAAGAACTGCTAACAAGGTACAGGGCTCAAGATACTAACTGTTAACAAGATTCAGTTAGCAAAGAAGGGCAAGAGTATGTTTTCCAGCAATTTGCTAACCTTGTGAGAAAAATTTTAAACTAAGTTTGTCAAGGCGTGGTGATAACAGCTTGCAGAGAAGTCAGGGAACAGGTGGCAAGTCCTTAGGGCAGTGTCATGGGAGTAAAAGCCATAAAACATGAATGTGATCATAAAACCTAAAACAAAAGCCTTATACACAAAACTGTGAAAGAAACAGAATTCAGAGCTTCATATGCAGATGGAAGGATACAGGCCTTTTCAGAAAGTCAGGAGTAGAAGAAGAGGAGAAGGTGGAATTTCCTTTTACATCAGGAGCAGCAGAGAAGTTTGGATCTCTTTGTGGAGGGAATGATAGACTAGTTGAAGTCTTGTGGGTCAAGACGAGGAGCTAAGGGCTCTCTGGTAGTAGTCTGTTACAGGCCATGCAATCAGAATACAACAAAAATCTGTGGCACCTGTAGATTGCATGTACACTAGGCAGCATATAAACCATATTAGTTTTATTTGAACCCAGTGTAGTACAGGTCTGTCATATTTGCAGTTAACATGTAATGTAAGGGTAGTACTGCTAGTACTACCCTTTATGTATATTTATGTATTTATGTATATTTTTGAAATTTCCTTTGCTTCAGAGAAATTCTCATTCTCCATTGTGAAGAAACAGACTAACACCAGAAATAAAGGTATATGGAAGGAGGCTATACAGAAAATTACAGCAAATGAGTAAAAGCTATAATGCACATTTTCTACACTGGTATTTTTATGGGCCCCATTAAACCTGCTATTTTGTCACTGGCTGGCTGAGATGTGTTTCTATAAAGATACATCCTACCGAACATCTTGTGGAATGACTTGCCCTGAGGTTTCAGAGCTCACAGAAGCCTCCATGTTAACACGAAGACCTCCCTTTATCTGTTGCAATAACTGTATCAGAGTATGTACCTTGCAAGTAATGGGATTTAAACATTCTGAGTAATTGTCTAAAATTTTTAGAAAAACCTTGTGGTGTGTTATGGGCCATAGTTACACAGCATTGGATACCCTACGTTGTGAGCTATTAAACATTCAGCAATAACACTTGCTAAGACAATTTTGCCAAGGGGATTCTTTGAGGTCTGGGTAATGCGATGATGATGAGAATGAAGAAAAAAAAATATTTACAGTGTGTTAGTATTCACAGGAAAAGAACAGACATTTCTGTCAATACCTTTTTGCTCGTGTGGGTTTAGTTTGATTATTTTTTTCATTCCATTGTTCATTTCTTCAAGCTATTGTTTTTGATATACTACAAATTTCAGCTCAGAAAGGACCAAAGATGTTGAAACTCCCCTTTCTCTAAGTTCAATTTTATGTGTCCATGGTGATACTGAAGTAAATCAATCCTCTAGTTATTTAAGGAAACTTGGAGTGTAAGGACATGAGTGATAAGTGAATTAATTCACAGATACATATGTTCACAAAATCGGATTCTGCAATTCATCCATCTTAGAAAGACACATACTTTGCCTATATAAGCATGTGAGAATTAACCCGCGGTTTTCAATGCTAAATAATAAGGATATAACATTTATTGTATGAAATAGGCTGCAGTCCTTAGCCAAAAAAAGAGACATTATGCTTAGGTTTTCCATTTTTAACATACAAAATGTAATACCAGATGTGCTTCTATGGCTTTTTAAAATAATCTTTTAAAATATAAAGAAACAAGTTTTCCAAGAGTATTGTGGAAGAGTGTGTGCAAGTGAGTGTGTAAGAACTATCTGTCAATGAAAATTCCATTTCATTTCAGTGAAAAATAGTTTTCTTGAGATACATACTGCATATTAAAGTATGGTTAGACCCACTGATATTTTTTTATGTTTATGTTATATTTTTGTATGTTTACGTTAGCATAACATCAAACTGTTAATCAGCTTCTGAGAACTGCAACCTGAGGTTTTATTAATGCTTTGAAAGTTACATCTTTACTTCTCCTTTTCATAGAAAGACAGAAATGTATTCTCTCCAATAGGTTCTAGAAAAATATTTGCCTTTTTTTCCTCTGCATCCTTTTGGTAATGTGAAGTGTAGGCAAGATCTTCTGTCACTCAGTTCTCTGTTATCCATCATATCAGTTTTACCCACCCACAGTTTAAAAGTGAACCTTTCCTTCCAAGACTATATTTTAAGAATCTGACTTCCAGAGTAAGATTTGTCTTTCCCACCAATTACCTTTCTGTATGTTTTTTATTGCATATAAACCATATAAATATATGTGGGATTTTTGATGTTTTTAACTGAACTACATTTTAATGTAACAGATATTTCATATTTATAGCAAAGAGATTCCTCAATTTGGTTATTACTTCAATGGGAAAATAGACATTCATCCTCTTTAGTCCTTTTGCTCCCGTTCTTACATGGGAATATTATATTATCAACCAATATTATCACCCATTTTGAAAGCAGAAATAAAATTATTTTTAATTTCATTCTATTAAACTTTTTTCTTCTGCTTTGTTTTGCTTATCCTTCCTTTATGTACATTAAAAAATGCATACTGGTCTGGCTATATATGCCTTCCAGTAACTTTCACCTGGGTGTCTGTCTGAAACTCTAAAATAACTTCCTTTATGATCTGTGTGTTATTTCCATTGTTAACAGACTCTGTACTTCATAATTTCTGAGATTCAAATTATTATTCCAAACATTATTGAAATTATCTATAAAAGCATCAGGGTTTTTTTTTTGTCTCTTTTATATTTTTTGGAAGGGAATATAAATTCCATATTATTTGTAAGCTTGTGATTTAAAAAAATCTAAGTTTCATCATTATTCAGCTCCTTTAATGGTTCATTCCAATTCCCATAATCTTTTCTGAAAGCAAGATTTTGGTATCATTTAATTTAAATGAAAAACAAAATTAAATTAAATATTTAAATTAAAAATATTAAGCCTGCCATTATCAATAGTATTTGTTAACTAGAAGGTATCTTAACATTTCAAATCTCTTTAATTACATGTTTAATTTTATTCTTTTAGGTGAATAGCTATGCATTTCTAAACCCAGCCTTTTGGGAATATAACAGATTTCCCACCCTACTTGCATAAATGATTGTTAAACAGCTTACCTTACTTCAATATTTGACCCAAACAAGTTCTATTTAATTTATATTACTTTAGTTATTTTGGATCTCTAACATGTAACTATTCTTCTTGCATTTGAAACCTTCCCCATAGGACACGTCAACTAATGTTTCTACCATTCCCAAGCAACATAACCCTTCAAAGTTTATATTCTATTTCTGCTCTTCTAATAATATCTCATTTGCTATTCTACACTAGTTGCTCTAGCTTCTCAAATTTTTTTGTCATATTTCTGGCATCACAGTTATTTCCCTCTAACCTCGTTTAATTTCTTGGGGTGTAATTCTTTCATTAGCAGTATCTTTCATCCAATGATCTTATTGATATTAAAAGCTTATGAATTCAGTTTGATCAAACTATTTTGGTTCAGCTGATATGCTTCAAAATGCTTCAGACTGTAATTTAAAATATCATCATTTTTTAAATCTTTTATAGCATTAAATTAAAATTTGAATTTATTCTTGAGACAAAAAGAAAATTAACAACCCATGCTAACTAGCAACTTTTTTTTAAATACTGAATATCACTGTTCCTCTATGATTAAATAGAAAATTTTTAATTCAACAAATACTAAAATAAGCCCTTTAAAAAAACCCCATGATAAATATCTTCTTTGATCATAAAAATATACTTGAAGCAAATAAATGAATTTTGAAAACCTTGTTAGAATATCAAAAGAGATGTCATAGAAATACGATTCTCTCCTCATTGATTTTATTTTGTATGCACTAAGATTTGCTGGCAAAAAGGCCTTATTAGAAATGAACAGGCTATGGATGAGCAGTACTCTCCGGGCAGGAAAAGGAGCCGTTGTCCTTACTCTCACATGGTGTCAAAACTTCCAGGTGGCAACAAAGGCCCAGTGATGAACTGAGCAGAGAAGGAAGTTTTAGAGCCTTCCTCTCCCCCTCTCCCCTTCTCTGCTAGTAAATGAAAGATTTATTCCTCCTTTAGTATTAAATAATTTGCTGCAGAGCAAATAATAAACTCCGATATAGACTAGAGAAAATGATGTTATTAGAAGGAGCAGCTATTCCTGAATTTAAAGGACTGCAGTACTCAGTCCTAATTTGTGATGTATATTCAGAAGTGTATTCAAGGGTTCTGACTACTGATAAATCAGAGTCATAAGCTGATATTTTGGATTTAAACTGTTGCATCAGAATTCCTTAGTATTTCCATGAGAGTATGTAACACACAAGTAAGAAAAGACAGACAAGAAAAAAAGCCTTTGGAGGGAGAAAAGTGTCTCATGAGGCAGTGACATGAAAGAGATTCAAACTGCGAGCAATCTGTCTGGGATTATATGGTACAGGCTAATTTGACCGTACAGACATATCTTTTTCATTAATGAAGTCCCTGAAAACATTTCTAATGCCATTGATACATTGCTGTTGCTGGGGAAAATGTTGAAAACTAAATAACAAAGCACTTCATGAAAAGATTCAAATGTGTTTCATCCACCATGGAAGAGACATATGGGAAGAAAGGAGAAGTGGCTGAGCATAGTATGAAATAGTCTGTAAAGTAATAAATATAGTAAAAATAGTTTTATGGTGACATTTGCTTACAGTAAGATTATATATACACAATACCTTCAGACAGTATATCCCAATGTTTTAATTCCCCCCAAGCTTTCTTGGTTTCTGCATATAGGGAAAATATTCATCTGCAATCTACCATGGCCTCTGGCAAGTAACTTTAATTCTTATGATGCAGTGAATGCCTGGAGTAAAACATATTATTTAATTAAAATCCAATTAAGAATAAGACAGAGAAAAAATGCACTGAGGTTAAAAGAAAAAAAAAAGTTCCATAATCTAGCAGAAAAGAGAAACACTGTTAAACAAAATGGCAAAGCTCAGCTATGAAGTAAGGTTTATATTAAACATTTCAAGGGCAATTTAAAGAAATTAAATTTGTCAGCAGAAAAAAAATCATAAAAGTACAGTATTAAAAATTCAGCTTGATGTAATTTGATACAGAGGTTTAAACAGATACACCTGGAATTCTGAAAATTAATGAAATCCAGGTTTAAATGAATTAAAATTTATATGTTTCTTCTTAAAGTTTTATGGTTACATATCAGAATGGTCTCCAAATGGCTTGTCCCATTTTGGAAAACATTGATGGCCATTTTATGCTTTCTTATTTTTCAGCAAAATGGAGTTAGGAATGTAAAGTATTCATATATTGGTCATGATCTTGGGAAAATAAAATGTTGTTTTGGATAAAATTAACATTTAGTGAACTGTTTATCCCCACATAAAAATATTCTAAGGTCTCAAATAATTTGACTTGAGTCCACTGATCCTGACATAGAGCTAGGGAATTTTATTTGTTATTATTGTTAGGTATAGTAAATTATTCTATGTTGCAACTGAATGTTTAGTGTGTAGGTATGTCTATATATACATATACGAGAATTGTAACTTTAGGAAATTTCATTTCAATATTTTTTCTCCATTTTCCATAATAGCCAAAGCTCACAGCCTACTTTATGTTTATAGACATGCCATAGTGTCCTACGATCTTTCAAACTGAAGTCTCTTTTCTGTCTTTGTTGATTTCAAGTGTCACTTCTTTAACAAAAGTAATAGCTCATTCTTACTTAATGTCAGGAAGTGCCTGGCACATGTCCATCGACATTCTCCTCAGGGAAGCATCCCTCCCTCTTCTCTTTTCCACCTTCCCACTAGGTGTAACAACTTTCTGTGCTAGACAGGCAGAACTCCCCTCTTGGCCTCAGATGAGACTCAGTAGAGTGCTACTGAGAGTTTAATTTCCACAAACTTAAAACTTCCTGCTTAGTGTCAGTCAAATTCCTCTTTGGCTCACCTGCACGAAGGTAAAGTAGCAAATAAATGAAAAAAATTCAAGAGTAGGAAAGGAGGCATTTATGTATAAAAACCTTCATGTGATGATTCAAGGATGCTATCCATTTATCCAGTCTCATGAAATCAGAAAAAAATGTGAGGAATTTCTATATTCTCAGCTCTTCTAATTTTTATGGTGACCACAGACTTATCAATGTCTTTTATGAGTTTTTTGGTTTCTTTTTCTTTTTTGACACTCAAACACAATTAGTTTAGCTAACTGTAAAATGTACAGATCCTTTTTTTTTTTTAATTCAGTTGCCCTATGACTCCCCCTAAATACCAAGATCAATATATTCAATTGACTCAACATATGAAGTATCAGAAAAGATAATGAGTTTTACTACGAAGGTACAGTAATATTCAGAGCGTATCTTATTCAACAAAATCAGGATAGTACCTATTTATTCAGACCAAACAATTTAGGATTAAAGGATAATTAAAGGATGTCTTTAAAGTATTTATGAAGAATTATTTCATTAACAGATTTTCGGCAAGTGTCCTCATTTGTAATGGGTGAATTCAGATTACTTCTGCTTCGCGGGCAATGACTGACTTACTGACTTCACATATCGTAATACCTATGATATCAGTTTATTCTTCCAATGATCTAAGCAGCCTTTTACAATCTTACTTCTGTTCTTGCATATCACCTTCTGGAAGCAGTTAAATGCTTTTTTGTTCCAGTCTAAAGTGTTTTACATGACATTTACATTTAATGAAATGTTTTATTACTTGAATTACAAGCAAAGAGCATTAGGAAACACAAATGCAAATCTTAATTCCCAACAACACACGATAGTTATCTAAGCACTCAGAACAACATCCAAAATCACATTTCTGCCCCGAGCCTTCATCTGTAGTAGAATTGAAGTAACATAATTGGAAAGAAGTATTAAAAAAAAAATCTTGCTTCACTGATTTTAGTACTTGAGAGATAAAAGAAAACATGATGATTAAAGTTTTCTATCATGTATATTTAGAATTTCTACCATCTTGCCTGAGCATCAAAGTCACACCTAAACCCTTCTGTCTATTCTCTCTCTGGATGATGGACTCTGGCGCTCTTAAGGTTATTTTTCTAGATTTAAGTAACTTTGCCAGAGCATATCTGTGAAGAATTTAAATTGAGATTTCTCATGTCTAGGATAGTCCATTATAAATTAAGTTCATTTTCTGTACAGTCATTTTCCGTTTCCACCTGAATTTTGGTAGAAGGAAAATTGAAGCATGTCAGTACTCAAACACACAACAATATCCATGCCTACTTTATTTTCCATACTTTTTGACCATTATTTTATTTTGCCAGTTTCAGACCTGCCTTTGTCCAAAGTCCAGTGACTGTATTAGCATATCACTGGTTTCAAATTGAAAGTCTAAGAAGCTCAAATAGTTTATAAACTCAGGCACAGTGCAGTCAGTATGGATGTATGTCTTTTCGATGAGCAAACATTTGACTTAGATCCCAGCACAGGTTTGTTCATAAAATGTTATGCAGATGTATCTTCAAATACAAAAATTTGAGGGGAGGGTGTTTGTAACCTTAACTTTTGAAAGAGCAGTATTTCCTACATAAAATTCTAAAAAGACACATCCAATGATTTGTCATTAAATAAAAGCAGAACATAAGAGGGCTTTTTTCCTTCTTCTTCTTTAAACACTAAATCTGATCTCATTCTTGGATATGCTTTCTAAATTATAAAAATTTGTAAGAAAATTTGAAATAACTGTATGTTTATCTGCCAGTAAAGGTGTCCTCACTGAACCATTTTTCTAATTTTGTTATTTGAATTCTGTTCAGCTGAGTCTCAAATATTTTGTTTTGAATTACCATTCTTCATAAAGCATATTCCTGTGAGACTTTCCAGCTAAGTTAGGCAGGAGCTATTGCTTGATACCAGTGATTATGGATGGCTAACCAAGGATGACAAAAGAAGCTAGAGAAACACTTACTTAGATTTCCATAGTAACACATGTCTAGAATGAATAAACAAACATCTAGGACTATCTTCACTATGAAAACTAAAGCACAAAGTCATGCCTGATGCTATGGAGATCTATATACCTCAAGGTAGATGAACGTTATTTTCCTTTTTATCTGCAATTAATTACGGTTGATAATAACTTAGAAGAATTTTGTATATAGTTTTTCAAAAAAAATGAAATAAGGGGGAAAAAAGATCGTATTTACAGATCATAGATGTGGGTTTTGAGAAACAACTAGAAATAACCCCATGCTTTTTTTTTTTTTTTTTAATCTTCGGATAATGCGTAATGCAAATGTACAAGCCTGGTGGAGATGAGTTCATCGTATTTTCTCTACTGACTTTTAGCTCTTGTGCTCAGAGCAATGCATGCCTGCTTTGGTTCTGCCCTTACAAGGTTTCCCCTATTGAGTTCTGAATACATATCTGACATGCTCTTGCTCTCACAGAAGGCAAGCAGTTTCTTGCAACTGCTTGTTCTTCAACCTGATCTCAGCACTAAGCCTCTGCTTTAATGGCAGGGATCAGCCCACTCCATCTCACACTTGCTTTTGTGGTAAATGTGCTGTGTGTCAAAACAGTGCCGTACAGTATGCGGTACTCCTCAACACAATGTGTAATTTCACTATGGCATACATAGATACATGTTGGCTGTTATAGAAGCTGCTATTTTTTAAAGAAATTTTAAAAGCTGTTATGCAAATTCTTAGAAGAACCGTCCACTGAGGGCCATCAAGTATAAAGATGAAGATTTTAGAATACAGTCTTAAGCCATAGATGTCTGAGACAGAGTGGGAAGTTTCACCATGTACTTCTTGTGTTCTTAGTTACTATTTGCCACAGAATATACTGTTGGCTGTGGTTAGAGTAAAAATCCTGAACTAGAGAAACATTCATTCTTATCCAAATGGCATTCTGATGTTGTTTAACTTACAACATCAGTTAGGGTTGATCTATTTCAAAGCAGAAACTTTCTTTCCAGTGTTGCTTGCATAGTACTGCTTAAATTCTTACCTTTATGGGTTTTCTTTTTAAACTGTTTCATTTATGTGCTTCAAACCAAGCAAAGACCTTCAAAACTTATGAATCATAAGTTTTATAATATCATAATCTAACACCAGATTACAGTTATCACTGACATGTTTAGTTGAGCTGTAGATTCATCAGAACTTCACTGGGAAAAAAAGAAAAAAAAAAGAAGAGAAAAAGAAGAAAAAGAAAAAAGGAAAAGGAAAAGGAAAAAGGAAAAGGAAAAGGAAAAGGAAAAGGAAAAGGAAAAGGAAAAGGAAAAGGAAAAGGAAAAGGAAAAGGAAAAGGAAAAGGAAAAGGAAAAGGAAGTTTGAGAAGAAAATCAGTTGGACATACATTATGTGTCTGAATTATGCAATGAATTATATAATCATACATACAACAATACAGTATAACACTGAATGATGCAATCTACCCAAATTTAAAGAATAAAATAATTTTTTAAAAGATGGTATATTTACCTGGTCATACAGTAAATATTGTTGTGCTCTGTAATTGAGCAGGTCCCTTCTTCACTTTCCAAGGTTCTAAAAAGCTGTCCTAAAGTAACAGCTGTCTCTCTTGTACTGCTCTTAATAGCAAGACAACACATCAAGCCATGCAGACAAGAACAGAAGAGTGTCCAGAGAAGAAGTAATCCTTCTTCGTTGCAAAGACTACAGGCAGACTCATTTTCTAGGATGTGAAGGTGGAGCGCTCACTTTCTTATCACTGCCTACATGCTTCGCTTCTCCTTCTATGACAACTGAAAGTGTAGTGAATAGCTGTCATCTGCCAATAACTGTCTCTGATATTATACTGGAACTCAGTTGGGGTATGCATGGGAATGCAATAGCCTGAAAGCACTCTTGGGTTTCCTAATAACAGGTATTATGTGGAAATGTTATGTTCCACACATTGAGCTTCTAAGTCACATCAGTAGCAAGACAGTGATTTCTATTCATTTCCATGATGAAGCAGACAACCATTTTCCAGGTGTGTGTATATGGTAGAAAAAGCTTTATGACTCTTGCTGAGCATCATATACAAATAATTAAAATCTACCATTTATCAAGCAGTGTTGAGCCACTACCCATTTTATCATTTACTTCTAGAATATAGCTCAATATGTATGAAAATGAGGTCATAATTACAAAATTATCACTCATTCTGCCTCTAACATCTTTTGTTGAAGCCACACGTATAAACATGCAATATGTTCCAAACAATTAAATATTAGCAGTTGGTATATAAGTGTGGCAGTACCTTAGTTTTACTTAGAGATCTTATTATGAAACAACCCTTTTGGGTCATAACTAAAGGACAAAAGTAATGATGATTATAGATTTGTTATAAACAGGGGATACTTACACTTAAAATAATTTCAGTTGTACTACTTTTGTAACCAGTTTTGCACACCAACAGTACAGTAACATTGGAATCTTGGCAGGGCAAACTGGTAATACCTAAAACTGTACAGTCAGAATTTCATAGAGGCATTGCATACATTTGAGGCAAATAAGATAAAAGAAAATATCACTTATTTACAGACCTAAAAAGCTTTAGCAACTTAATGGTCCTTATTATTACATTAATTTATTTGGTGGAATAGATTAAAAATTTCCTTAAAACACTTCCAGGTAAGAATGGTGAGTGTAACCATGAAATAAATTTAACTTCTGTCATAATCAAGTATAATGTTTCTAATATCTGATTTATCATTATGTTCCATGACTTTATTCTGAAATTGAGCTAGAAATATTGGGAAGGATGTCCTGCAGTAGGGAGGAGAGAAGTGAGACAGTGCATGTTTTTTTCTGGATCTCAGTTAGAAAGGTCCCAAACCAAATAGCTTAATAAGGTAAATGCTTTAAGTCAGAATAAGAAAGGAAACACAGGTAGTAAGTAAATCTTACACCCTGTCAGATGCTGGGCACCAGTTGGCATGCAACATCGAACAGATCCTGGCTGGGTTTTCCCTCCATCCACTGTGCAGAGCAAGCAGAGCAGACCCTCCTCATGAAGCTTTCGGTCCTTTCAGCTACTGCCTAATTAACTCAGAAGAAAACTGTTCCTGAAGGATGTTCTCATGAGAGCTTGTTACTGCACTGTTAGAAACAGGCAAGGCAGTTCAGGTGGTGTAATCGCTGGTACCAAATGGGAGTTGTACGTAGACTTCTTTATCATGGCGAGCTGGCTGAGCTCACCCTGTGGCCAAGGAATGCCAGCAGCACATCTTGGGTCTGAAGATCACTCTGCTGCACAGTGCAGCACAGGCTTGTTGCCTGCTCAGGAGTGATGAGAGTGAATAGTGATGTGAGTGATGTGAGTCACTAGTTCCTAAACATGCAAAGAGTTCCTGGTCAGGATGAACACATTCTACTCCTTGCTACAGCTTACCTTTCCCAAAGATATTGTAAGTAAGTTGTGCATTGTATTAATTACATACAGGTTTCTCAAGCAGTGAGTAAGAGCCTCAGTAGAATGGACATGGCCTGCCCAAGATCGCCAACTTCTTGAATATGATGTCTTATGGAAGTGGCCCAGTACAGAGCGGGATGGGGCTGAGTGTTTTCATTTCAGTAAAATTCACAATATTGACTTTCTAAGCAAAAACAAATGGTAGCAGCAACAGGATACTGCATTTTATAAAACAGAATAAGCTGCACTTGCATTCAAGTGGTCTGTTCAGTCTTGTAGAATAGAGAGCCAAATGAGATGCTAAATTCAATCATCCACTGTTTAATAAATTAACATAAATTTAATTAATAAATTTTATTTTTTCCATGATACCAAGCTGAAGAATATAAAGTCACTCTGCAAAATGTCAATCTTGATCTTCCTCTATTGAAGGAGGAAGATCTATTACTAATTACTAATCTATTACTAATGTGTGGAAACAGCTTTAGTGTATTGTGTTATGAAAGTTAGATTTGAAAAATCATACGTAAAGGTCTGAGGAAAAAGCTACAATTATTTACTTTGCCACTACAAATTTTGAAATTGTGAAGCATGAAACTCCCAAGCTGAAGATAAAATGCATTTCCTACCTCCCAGTCTATAGGAACAGTCTATATATAGTCTATACGCAACTCTTTGAAACTAATGGAAAGATTCATATTTTATCCAATAGTGTCTGGTTTAGGCCATAAGAACATTATCCAAATTAATTGAAATCCAGTTTTAGACACCAAATGTCATAATTTATATTAAATGAGTTGCAATTATTCCAGTCCACTTCTGGGAGGAGAAAGAATTGATAAATTAATTGTGATCTCACTGGACCTCATAACATAACCTCTTCTCTCTGAAGAACAGCATTCCCAGTTCTAGCTGCCACTTCAGTTAAACCAAGCTCTGTAGTGACAGAACAAGGGGCAATGGTTTTAAACTGAAAGAGAGCAGATTTACATTGGATATAAGCTAGATAATTTTTTCTAAGATGAGGGTGGTAAGGTATTGAACACGCTGTCCAGAGAATTTGTGAACATCCCTAGAACTGTTCAAGATCAGGTTGGACTGGTTTTTGAGTAACCTGATCTAATGAAAGACGACCCTGCCCATGGCAGGGGTGTTGGACTAGATGACCTTTGAAGATGCTTTCCAAGCCAAACCATTCTATGATTCTATTTTTTTTTTTTTCTGTGGTTAAGTAGTAACAACCAAAACTTTTAATGTAATATAAGCATTTTAGTAACTTTTCCTAGTTTCTTAATAGAGCAAGTATCATAGAATCTGTTTAAATACCCCATTCTTATTCTACCATCCGTTTTATCTCATCTGTGAATTTTAGTGAATGTGCACTGATCTTTTACCAGGAATTCCATTTTGGTCCCTGACTCAGGGTTTGATCATCAGCTACCAGCAAGTTGTGATTTGTTTTAAGGTTGATTAAGGTAAGGTGTTGGTCACCTCTGCTGTCAACAGGAAATTAAAATAACAATACTGTGGTATCTTCAACCTGATTATGCATCTTTATAAAAAGAAAATATGCAAACTATCTGGCAATAAGAGAGGTAAACATCTTGGCTAGTTTAATGTGCAACAGACAAATTGTACTTTATTTCAATATTTCAAGCCAATACAGATCTTCAAGATCAGAATATTTTTTTATTCTCGTTTATAGTAATTTTTTTTTTTTTTTGCTTTCTCTTCATTTGTTATATGTTGACTGGCATAAACCAGACAGGCAATGCATTAATAAAGAAACAAGTTAACTGTGAAATCCCCTAATTAAATGAGTTTCACTAAGTTTTCTCTTAATTCATTTTTCCCCACTTTGAATAGCTTATTAAGATTCATGCAGTTTTATAACTCACTAAAGAGACTTCTGACAATTTTAGTGTGAGTTCAACTCAGTACTCCGGGTTTAAGTACCATTGAATTTATGGGTAGATGGCATCAAAACCTAGCACTGCTCTTCAGGCAGTGAAGAACCGTCTTGCATAGATGCTTACAGGTATCAGGGTACATAATATATAAAAAAGTACTATAAAACATATAACAAAGTAGCAGTATCACCAAAATTTCTGGATCCTGTTTGGAAACATAACTGTGCAGAGTAGTGCTCCAGCACAGAGGCAGCACATAGCCGAAGCCAAGTGAGTGGACAAAGGAAGAAGAAAGGTTGTAGAGAGAATGGCAGGACAGAGGAAGCCAGGAAACAGACAGATCTTCCTGCTATTTTCTATTTATCAGAAAATAATTACAATTTAAATATTTTATTACTCTTTAAACATTTATTAATCCCATTGTTGTCTTTAAACATTGCAAAATTTGTCAACTTACTTTTATCAATAGGACGAACCAGAGGCCTAACATGGTCAAAAATAATTTGAATCTAATACTGTCTGGCATGGTGCGACAAAAGGAGATTCAGTTTAAGCACAAATCTTTCTGGAGACTAGAACATTAACCTGATTCATGCAACTGACTAACATGACTGAGCCTATAGCACTTTCAAAATTTTAAATAAAATATTAAGTGAACACCCCCGTGGCCCCTCTTTGTGGGCCAACCTGGAAACAATTGTGAACCACCACAATCCAGAAGGAACTTGTATGTAGTGTCAGGCAGATGGGGTAGGAGCTGCTGTGACATCTCGAGACAGAGTGCTCTGTTTTCTTGATCAACTAAACTCTTGCACCTTGAGATGGTTCTGTGGGATGTCAATAACTCTTACTTCTTTGACACAGATCCCTCATGACAGGGACAGAACACTTATCTCCCTAGAGCAGGAAACTTTCCAGGGCATTTTTTTACAGCCCACAGAACAGGCTGAAAATGACAGATCATATCTCCTCCAGCATTATAGCCATGCTTGACACTTGAGAATACAGAGTTCTACATCCAAAGAAAGATACAGAAGACACTCAAAAACTATCCCTGTCACTAGATCTTCAGAGTGTCTTCCTACCATTCCTCTTCTAACCCGGTATCCATATCCTTCAAATAAGGTTGCCAGATTACTCTGCATCTTCCAAGATCCTTTCTCTCTTTTATTATGAGTCTCCCCATAAATCTCCACAAGAGAATGGACAGCACTCCTGAATCTATTTGCTCAAAGTACCAGATCCTCCTGAAGAGTTGGAGCAGACCACCAAGAATGAAGTTGTTCCTGGGCATTCACTAATTATTTCCTGCAGATACGTCAGGAGGAGAAGGTGTTTCTATTTCCTCATCATTGGAGGACATCTGGATGACAAGAAAGAACACTGTCCTTGAGGGTGTCCGAAGTCACAATCCATAGCACCATTTCCAAACGCCATCCTCTTCATAGTCCTGATTCTGCAACAGTCCTGACTAGAGTGTACTCTCTGAAGACTGACTGCGGATACAGACAGGATGGGTCATCAGATGTTGGCAATGTACCCTTGTGTAAAAAAGTAATTATTTTCACTGTAATGAGTGAATCTCTGCAGTGTGGGAAGACCAAGCTAACAGAGAGGATGCAGGCTTCTTGGAATTAAATGCAGGAGGTGTGAAAGAGATTAACAGTGACAGAAAAATAAAAAAATATGAGGCCTGCTTTACTGTTCCCAGTAAAGGAGGAGAACATTTAGGCTAGAGTTTCTGCTTTAGTGTCTCTGAAATAAAATCATGGAACTCTCCCATTTCTCCAAGATCAAAGCTTATCTATTATGTAGACAAACCTTTCTAGACAAACCATTGGTCTATAAAATACTTAGTTACAGAACATAACCGTGTAAAATTCAATCCAATCCAAACAGGGACCAAAGGCCTCAAAAACATATCTTTCAGGAGCATTTGGAACGGACTTCTTAGTCCATTTTTTCCATCCCATCACCTCTCCTTCACAAAGATATTGGAAGCTTCAGGCTGTAGACATGTAAATACAAGCATCTAGATATCATGTCCCATTGTAAATAGTGGAAAACTAGTTATTATAGTTAATTTCCTCTAGACAGCTGTTCATCTGTTCGAACATGAGCACCTTCTTCAGGATAAGGTGAAGAGTTTGTCTGTTCTAGTCACTGTTTTCTGTTGGCTATAACATACTGCATTGGCCTCAACTCTTGCTTAGATGTCTAAACATAGACGTCCACACTTTATTATTGAATTTTGCCCTTATTGTGAGATATACCTGGTTTTGTGGAAACTAATAAAATATGCACATAATAAAATATGTTCTGGGAAGAATTTAGGTGTATGCAAGTTGAGTACTAATCTCTAAAAAGATAAAAGGCCTCAGCTGTTTTGAGATAAATTATTTTAACATCAAAATTGAAAATTAAATCAGGTGTGTGTACCTCCTCTGTAAAGATAGGTCTATCATCTCTGCTTATCATCTCTACTACTTCGTGAACTCAGTCTGTCTTTAGCCTACTTCTGGCAAAATAACCCAGTTTCTACAAAATGGATGAAGGTTGTATCTGTTTTATCCTGAAATAGCTAAAACCTCCCATATGGAAAAGAATGTAGGACAGATAAAATTTGGTTTGGTTTATACCACTCTGTGACTGTCATATAAAAGCTGGGAGTCGGTTGTTCCTTCTCCAACTATACTTTGAGACAAAAAAGGACTCACACCCTTTTTTGCTTGCTTTCTTAAATGTCTAAATAGCTTTTGAAGTTCAGAAAGGATTCATAAGAATAGGAAGATACAGCATTTCAATGTTAAAGACCTAAAAGGAAATCATGAAAATGTTTTTATAATTCCAGAGAGTAACTCCTGGAAAGGTAGTAGAAAATGAAGTATGGTGACATTCACTTACCTTCGTTTGCATTTTCCTTGACCATATATAGACTCTGTAACAGAAGATAGACAGGTGAGATGCCAAATTTCAAAATATATTAATAGAACCATAATGAGTCTCATCTTTAGTAGTTCCTTTCTCCACATGGAGATCAGAGGTGCTACTTGTTTAATTAGGAAAGACACTGGACAGTGTCTGAGGCATTGTCTTGCTTGAGGAGTTGTATGATTATTCTGGCCTTGTTTGTGGTTCTTCTATCAAAAAAGAATCAAAAGCACACAAAATCCAGAAGCTCTGCACACCAAAATGGAGGTTTTCTATGCCTCTAGAAATGATTGGAGAGACATTTAACCTGACTTGTTAAAGAGTTGAAAACAAACTGGGCCAAGGACCTGGCTTGTATTCTGTAAAGTTTTCCTGAAATTCTCATTAGTCATTTTAATTTCCTTTTCAGTGTTATCGGTGTCTGACTCTCAAATTTAGTTTCTGCATAAAGTGTGAGCATGGAAAGGATAAAATGTTACTTCAGACTGTAATCAGGCTATGTATGTAGCTGAAGATGTCAGACCTCCCAGCCAGTTTTTTCAAACACCTTAAGGGACATTTCCTCTGGGAGAAAAAACAGAAGTGACCATTTTTTCTCCCTGTGCTGTTTTTCTTACTTCTGCATTCCTCTGCTCCCATGGCTCACTTTGGACCTGTAATCTAAAGTCTCATCATGTCATTTAGAAGTTAAGATTAAGTCATTCAGATTAAGCTACTGAAATTTTTGTGTTTTATAGCGGTAGATTATTTTGGCGTAATCTACGTAGTGTATCAGTCAGAAAGACCACAGAAAAATTAAGCTACTGAAATTTTTGTGTTTTATAGCGGTAGATTATTTTGGCGTAATCTACGTAGTGTATCAGTCAGAAAGACCACAGAAAAATCAACCCCCCCCATCCCCAATACCCCCAAAACCAAGCCCTCCAAATGTGCTCTAAATTCAAAGAATGTTTCTATTCATTCAGTACTATCAAGTTATAGTCCTCTTTTTTTTATTGAGTTTACAGCTTTCTCATTTTTGGAGTGTATTTTGGGAATAAAGGAAAACTGTGGAAAATGGAATGCAAAAGACAACTGGAGGAAAAAAACCTTGCTTTTTACGATGTGTGTAATTACTTAGTTAAATACAACCAGTATTCATGTGTCGTTGACATTAAAATATTTATATGTACTCCCCTGCAAACTTGAACTGTACATCAGATAAATCAAAGAGCAGGCACTGAATTTTCGACAGCATTGAGACTAAGATCTGTGCAGGCTGTCTGAGTAAATATTAAACAATGTGCCAAGACATTTTCACCTTCCATCTGCTTTAAGAAAACCGCTATACACATACATAATCCCAGTGGGGATGCATTATGAAAAGCCTTGTCTAAGGAGAGAATGAACTTCTCCATGTGATTTCTTATCCACAGAAAGAGTAAAAAGAATACACAGAAGAGCAAAAGTGCTTTATTTATGTAATTTTTTTGAAGACTGTCTACACAGTTTTTTAATCAAAGTGTTCCGCACGAGACTTTACTTGAGAATTCCCAAAGTAGGAAATGTCAGTGTAAATATAAAAACACATTGTTATTTTAATCACCATAAAGTATCACACAACTACTCGTGCTCAAAGTCAAGTTCAGTTTCTCACATCACTTTAAATAAATTGCAACTTAAAACATTGAGGGTTGCTCTGAAGTATGGATCACAGAGTTCAGTAGTTACATGCTTTTGCTAGTTTATTTCTAGTACATGCAGATCTATTATCTCTACGAAATGTTTTTTCTGTTCCATATTTGTTGGGCAGGCCTGGATCCCACAAATTGTTCTCTTTGCCTATTTATTTTGAAACTTCACACTGTTTCTTCAGACAGAAATCTCCTACGAGATTACACAGATTGTTACATTCTTCATTATAAAATAAAGCTTATTGTTCCTTATTTTTCCTTAAAATTGAAGATTTGGGGGGGGGGTGATTGTTGTGTTTTTTTTTTCCCCCTTAAAATGCTGGATTCTGGTATTTTGCCTAAATAGCAAAAAGTGGTTATTGGATTCCCTTTTTACGGCTAGATTTTACATTTTATTTAATTTGAGAGATCAGTGTAGTCTAACCTCCAGCAGTTTGTCATTGCACTTCATTTTGGTGCTGAAGACAGTCTTACGTTCTCTTCAGAGAGACTCTTTCTCTTCAGACTGATTGACCATAGGTGTAAGATAAACTGCTGCTTGTGAAGATTTCTCATTGTCCGGATGCTGAAAGTGCAGAATATCTGTCTAACATTGAGTGAGAGTTCTCAGTAAGAATGACCTATTTTATTAGTGTTTCGTTCCTCAGAGAGAACAAAACTTGTCATAATATTCAGTGGATTAATCAGACCATCCAAAACTTCTGAATTTTGAATGCAAATGTCTCCACCACTTTTTTGATCCTAAGATTTAGGAAAACAACTCTCAAAAGGAAAACTGTACATCTTCTCTTCCTGTTTTTTTTTTCCTTTTCTATTTTACATGTTCCATTTGCCAGTGGCAGTAACAGCTTCTTCTGTCCATGCCATATCAAACTCAAGCATGGTTAGAATATGCAATTACTGCTTTTCCTTTTTTCCATTATTCTGGGATTGTTTGTGAAATTTTTGAAGAATGCATGCACTAAATCATTTATCCGCATGACATTCTTCACTATATAATACATATGAAGTAGAAAGAGAAGTTATTGAAAAAAATATGTGCAATATATTCTTAAATATAAAACTTCCTGAAAATAGGAAATCATTAAGATGAAATGAATACTTTGTTTGTGTCAGAGTCTCCAACAGTTCCCAAAGGTCTTGATGTGAGGTGTGAATTACACTGCTCAACAACACTTGTACATACTGAAATAGCTGCTTCTTATATTCATCTTCTGTTCTGTAGCACCTGCCTTATGTTAAACAGAGCTGAGGTGTCAGAAGGCCTACTTTAAAGTGGAGATCTACGTTATACACCACTAGAGGTTTTTGCCCTTGCCTGTTTATTATATACAGTAATGCGTACATGCAAATGAGAAGACCTATCTGACAAGATTCTTTAGCATCATATAACATAATGTCGGGTGAATATGACAACAAAGGTCTGGGTAAGAAACAATCAAAGGAAAAAAAAAAGAAATAAAGGCAAAAAATACTGGAATACATTACTTGTATTCTTAGGTTCTAATTATTAAACTTCAGGATGTCCTTAATGAACCAAGAGGAAAGGAGGACTATGAGCCTTAATAAAAGCAATAGCTTCCAGTATATTTCACTATTATAGCAAATGTGTTCAAAAATTCTATAATACACATCCAAATGTTATCACAGCCAGAGCTTCTGGCTTCACCACAGCCTTATGAAGGTAAAACATGTTTCTTAAAGAGTGTTTGCCTTGGATAAAGTAGAAGTTGCTGGTAGCCTCTCACACAGATGAAACCGACAGATCCTAACATTTCTTTGAAAAATCATGTCAGTGACGGATGAAAGGCCATATCAGTTATGCGCAATAATCACTTCCGAATCAGCAGTCTTTTTTTAGTTTTATGTGTCACAAAATTTGTTTTATATATTTTAGGGTTTTAGTTTTCATTTCAATACTTCTATGAAAACTACATTTATTTTTAATCTTCATCAGCTCTGCCGTGTTTCATTTCCATGTATTAGAGGTACAGAAAAAACTCCAAAACATCAAACCCAAAAAATAATACAACAAAAAACCTGACTACGCCCTGTTATTTGTAAGTGTTGTTATCACCATATAGGGCAACTTCTTATTTCTTCAAGAGGGCTTACTGCAGCCAATCCTTCTTCCTGAAAATACTACTAAAACAAATACACATATTCAATCAAAATGTTTAATACTTATCCACAACCGTAAATGAAAATTAATTTCAATGGCATAGAACATGAACATAGAAATGGCATAACAAAACTTTTATAACTTAAATATTTGTATTATGCTATTGATATAATGCAGTTGTTTGGCTGATATCATAAACTCTTACAGATATGTTTATTGATACTGTTGAAATGACAGCACATTGTAAAATACAGAGAAAGACCACATCCAATCTCTAAAATCAATCTCTGATTATCTAAGGAAAATTTAGTATGTATGTTTGCGCTTCAAATAATAGCACTTACAATAAATTGTCTTCATTCTGATGAAACCAAGTACTGTGCTGGTTGATGTGTCTCCTCTCAGTAATGAGGAGGCATGTTTAGTACTGATTTTTCACGCAGTTATCCAAATTTATATAACTGAAGACTGCAGCTAAGAAATGATATCACAGAATCACAGAATCATTTTGGTTGGAAAAGACCTTTAAGATCATCAAGTTCAACTGTTCACCCTGCACTGCCACGGTCCCTAAACCATGTCCCTCAGCACCACATCCACATGGCTTTTAAACACTTCCAGGGATCGGAACTCCACCCCCTCCCTGGGCAGCCTGTTCCAATGCTTGACAATGCTGTCTGTAAAGAAATTTTTCCTAATATTCAGGCCAAAACTCCTCTGGTGCAACTTGAGTCCATTTCGTCTCTTTCTGTTGCTTGTTACTTGGGAAAAACGAATGACTCCCCACCTTGCTACAACCTCTTTCAGGCAGCTGTAGCAATTGATGAGGCCACCCCTTAGCCTCCTTTGCTCCAGGCTGTACAACCCCATTTTCCTCAGCTACTCGTCATAGGACTTGTGTTCTGGGACCCTTCACCTTCAGCATTTTTGTCCTCTGGGCACTCTCCACCACCTCAATGTCCTTCATGTAGTGAGGAGCCTAAAACTGGACACAGTATTTGAGGTGTGGCCTCACCAGCGCCAAGTACAGGGGGACAATCACTTTCCTACTCCTGCTGATCAGAGGAAGGAGTGATACAAGCTATTTCTGGTACAAGCCAGGATGCTCTTGGCCTTCTTGGCCACCTGGGCACACTGCTGGCTGACATTCAGCCAGCTGCCAACCAACACCCCCAGGTCCCTCTCTGTTGGGCAGCTTACCAGCCACTCCTCCCCATGCTTCTAGTGTTACATGGGGTTGTTGTGGCCCAAGTGCAGGACCCAGCACTTGGCCTTGTTGAACCTTATACTATTGGCCTCAGCCCATCAATCCAGCCTGTCCAGATCTCTCTGTAGAACCTCCCTACCTTCAAGCAGGTCAACACACCCACCTGACTTGGTGTCATTTATGAACTTACTGAGGGTGCACTGAAGAGAACAGGCCCTAATATGGAGCCCTGGGGAACACTACTTGTGACTGGCCACCAGCTGGACTGAACTCCACTCACCACCACTCTCTGGGCCCAGCCATCCAGGGTTTTTATCCAGTGAAGAGTACTTCATCCAACCTATGATCAGACAGTTTCTACAGAAGAATCCTGTGGGAAACAGTGTCAAGTGCTTTACTAAAGTTTAGGTAGACAACATTCACAGCTCTTCCCTCATCCACTAAGTGGGTCACCTTGTCATAGAAGGATATCAAGTTGGTCTAAGTGATAAATAGCCTAAGAAAGTGCCTGTATTCTTGTCATCATCAAGACTGAGTACTCCATGCCAAAAATGTAGTGGCAATTTAGGGAGAAGAATGAGCTACCAAGCTTGAAATCATCAGAGATATCCCACATCATGACCTACCAGCTCTCTTCCTGGAGGAGTATTCCCAGCAGACCTAATTATTGCACTACTGCAGATGTCTGCTGAATCTTTGGGGAAACTTAATTCTCAGATATGGGACATTGCTTCTGTTTTTTTCTTCACTTTTCTTTTTATAACTTCCCTTAGCTGTGTCTGATGATCACAATTCATTCAGCATTTAATATGAATGGGTGCTGAGATTGCACACAGCTCTAGTAAGCAAATGGACTTTCTCTGATCAACAGACATTGTCAATTATTTTTCAAATGGTCTCCTTTGGGGGCCAGGATGGGGCAATGTCATTGCTATTTTTCCTCTTTCTTTTAGTATTAGCTGTGTTTAAGAGCTCACACTTTCACAGAAATTTCTCAAAATGTGACTTGTTCTTCCAAAGAGTTTCCATTTGAAAATGTGGTATTCTTGCTTATCAATAGGTATGTTAGGTCTG
The DNA here is from genome assembly GCF_000710305.1 of Buceros rhinoceros silvestris. Classification (NCBI taxonomy): domain Eukaryota; kingdom Metazoa; phylum Chordata; class Aves; order Bucerotiformes; family Bucerotidae; genus Buceros; species Buceros rhinoceros. The sequence continues at coordinate 7,031 of NW_010388863.1, read as the reverse complement.
TTTTTTTGGAATATGTTGAACACCTAAAACTACCTTTGAAACCCAGGGAAACTAAGATTCTTAAAGCTTCCAAAAATCACACAGTCATCATAGAATAACAACTGTAACTGAAGCAAAAGAAATAGTATTCTTGCAGCAGTAATTTCTTAACAAAGCTTACTGTTTTTTTCAAAAATTGCCTATTCAGAAAAGGATGTTTAAAAAATTTATCTTGCATATCTTATATGACAGTATGTTGAAGGTAAAACCCAGCCAGCAACTCAGAACTATGCAGCCACTTGCTCACTCCTCTCACCTCCCAGTGGGATGTGAAAAAAATGGAAAAACTAAGTAAAACCCCTGGGTTGTGATAAGAACACTAATAAATAAAACAAAAGCTCCGCATGCAAGCAAAGCAAAACAAGGAATTCATTCACCAGTTCCCATCAACAAGCAGGTGTTCAGCCATCTCTGGGAATGCAGGGCTTCACCACGCATAACAAGAAAGAAGACAAAGATCATAACTCCGAAAGTCCCCTGATTCCTTCTTCTTCCTTCTTTATATATTCAGCTTTATATGCTGAGCTTCTTGTCATATGGTCTGGAATATCCCTTTGGTCAGCTGGGGTCAGCTGTCCCAGCTGTATCCCCTCCAAACTTCTTGTGCAGCCGCAGCCTGCTCACTGGTGGGGTGATGTGAGATACAGAAAAGGCCTTCAACTCTGTGTAAGCACTGCTCAGCAATAGCTGAAACATCCCTGTGTAATCAATACTGTTTTCAGCACAAAACCAAAACATAGCCCCACACCAGCTCCTATGAAGAAATTAACTCCGCCTCAGCCAAAACCAACATAACTTATTTTGGCACTTTGATTTAAATTTGGAGGAGAGAATGAAGAAAGAAAGAAGATGTATCAAACACACATCTGCCTAAACGTATGCAGAATTATTAGCCAGTAGAGACAGGGAGTACTTTGCATGGGTCTTAACTGAGTGTTTGAAGGATGGGTAATGAGTAGAAATTGATGAGGAACGTTTGGGTCTGAAAAATCAGTGCTGACTACAGCATGGTTTTAGAGAATTAGAAGATTTTTACAGGGTTTTAGAGAATTTAGATTATACATGTATACAGTATTGTGCAGGTGCATGAATTGTGCAAAAGTACGCATAATATTCTAAGAGGTAGAATCTAACAGAAAAGTTAAAGAAATGCTGGTTTAGGTGGTTTCTCTTTGTGTTACAAACTTAATTTTTTGCCAAACCAATTTGACAAGCAGAATATAAGCCATGCATAAAAATCCAGAGAGCAGCACAACATATAATATGGAATGCTTTTAACTTTTTCTGATTCCTTTATCGCATATTATAACATTCTTCCCAATGTCAGTCTCCTTCTTAAACTAGAAAAAAACTATGAGGGGGTAAAATGATGTGTAGATCAAGTAACATTACAGATCTATGTAGCTTGAAGTCTATGCATTGAAGTCAGCAGTGACAAAGCAGATTTAACAGTGTACATAAATGGTTTAAGTTGTAGTTTAGCAGCACAAACACATGGGGATTATTTTCCTTGTTATTTTAAATATTTCCAATGGTTTGATGGGGAAATAGTTACATCTGAACAATGTGAATGAAGGGCATAATAAAGACTAAACAGTTTAAAGGAAAATCTAAACAAAGAATAATATATTGTGCTTCATATTCATGTTTTACTTGGACTGTCTTTTTACTGTAAGAGAATGTGGCTTTTGTAGATTCTTTATACCTGTGTGTAATCTAATTTATTTTAACAAAGTTTCGCAGTAGATATTATTTTTCTGATACAGAGTTTAAAAACATTTGACATTATCTTTGTATCAGCTTTAATTTCTGCTCATTCTGGCTCTGCATTTACCCCGACTTTTGCTTCATGGAAGAAAATAAAGATTCCAGATTTCAGTAGGAAGTCAGGTTTTGACAGTGCATAAGCGTAAATTCATGTATTCAATTTAGTACGCAATTATATTAAACTCTACGTGAAATGTTTTTTCTTAACAATTATAATTTTAAGACTTGCATCCCATTCTGAACAGATACTCACACCTTATTATATGTTTTTTAATATGGCAATTAAAAAAATAACTAATATGGAGGTTATTGAAGTACAAACAGTATATAAAACCAGTAACCCTTAAATATATTATTCATTGTAAACAAATAAGCAAATAAACCCCTTCGCAAAGTAAAGAGTCTCCCTTTGAGATAACCAACTGCCACCTTGGGAACACATCAGTTTAGACTACAGTCTTACAACTACTCAATTCACAAATAAAAGAAAATGAAGAGAGATCAAGAGAGAAAGAAAGAGAATTTCTGTTGAACTTCTTTTTAAATTAATACAAAAGTTATGTACTGGGTTCCTAGTGAGCAAACATCTCTGCAGAAACATTTGCCTTTAAATCACCATCAATTTTTTTTCCTGAAAATGTTGCCTAATCGTAAGGTTTGAATCTTTACAGAGTAAACAAGAGAGGGAAGCATATGACTGTGGATTGAGAAAACTATCTTGTCACCTGAAAAACTGCCATGTTTGAGAAATAGACACAGAGGAGTAGAATATAGATGCAATTCTGTTTATTTTTGTGAACTACTTCTGCTATTTTAATATATTTATATTTAAATCTTCTGACATCACAAAGGTTGTTTAGGCAAGTTTGTTATATGTTTCTCTCATTCTTGTACTTTCTTTCGGGGTGTCTCAAGTCTGAAGCCACAAAGTTGTCATCCTACTTTCTCTGAATTCTCATTGGTATTTATTCTCTCCATACAGAGCCGCTCTGGAATAACAAATTATGAACTTGGATTGGTTTTTCTCTTCGAAGTCCTGCCCAAGTGTTAATTCGCAGGAGCTATTCAAAGGAAGTGATCTATAAACAGATTCTGTCCCTCACTTGAATGCAAGCTTTCAGTTGCATGGAACACGTCCTTTTTCCTATAACCTGATATTTACAAAGCTGTATTGAATATCCCATTGGCTGCTTCAGTCCGGCTATCCTGGCTGTGGAAATTAACACTGTCCTAGCCAAACCAAATACAACTCCATATCTCAGATGACACATACATACTACAAAACTAATAGCTTTGCATTGCTTTCTTTTCTATGCTGAAACAGGGAGAACGGTCATTCCTTGTTTGCACTGGGGAACTCAAAATTAATGTGCACGGAGGTTTTGCGATATCTAACAAATGCTGAGTTTTCCTCAGTATATATTCAGAAGATATTAATACCTTCAATCAAATTGAATCAAATCTACATGCTTACTTTTCAAACTGTGTGGTTTTTTGATTGTATGTGAAAGTTTGGGTTTGAGAAGAACTCTCAGGCCACCCAAGAACATAACATTCTTATTTGGAAGTATAAAAGCAGCTGAACAAAAGACACTCTGAACTGTTATCACAGAAATCAGTGAAAAAAATTATGTCATACAATTATTTAGATGTTTTACTTATTTAGGTAAATCTGATCTGGCCTTAATTACTGAGGTGTTGGTTTTTACCTGCAGAAGGTATACTTTAGACACTGTGCAGAATTACAGCAGGTTGCCCTTCATACGAAGGAGTGAAATAGCCATCTTGGGGTCAGAATATTAAAGTGTGAATCTAGAACGTAATCTCCTACAAACACATCTAGGCACAAAATAGATCAAGCACTATATTTAGAAAATATAGGCAACTAATAGTGCAACATTCAGTTTGATGTGCAGGTGATCACCCTTAGAAACTAAGACATTTTCATTTCGTTCTCTTCATTTAGATTTATTCATGAATTTTTAAATGCAGGAGTTTGAAAATGTTGGCCAGAGCTCATGTCTGCCCATTCTCATCTCCAGTATTTCCGCACATATGGAAATTAACCACTAGTTGACATAATGTTAATTAGCACTGGACCCAGCAATTCATATGTGTCTCCCCAGGGCTGAGCAAAGAGGGAGGATCCACTTTAAGCTGCTGGCTACACTCTGCCTAATGAAGCCCAGGAGGTGTTTGGCAGTTTTTGCTGCAAGGACTCATTGCTGGCTCATAAGCAAGTTGGTGACCACCAGGACCTCCAGATCCTTTCTTTCCATAGCTCTTTCCAGTCATCGCTGCCCTGCCTTCAGCATCTACTGGTGCCTAGGCTTATGTTACTTACACTCAGAGTAGCAGAAATTAATAGAAAGCACCAATAGCAGAAAAAGCTGTTATTACATAGCTCATATATCATGTACCATGCATCATGTGGAGCATAATTTAATGGGTTTTTTGGGGGGGATGGGTGGGTAGGGGTGTTGTATATAAAAGTGACAGTAGCAATGAATTCACACTTACAAAGGTGGAAGGTTATATTAGAATGGGAGACAATACACTCAAAAAGTCTTAGTTACACAAACTCAGGCAGAAACTGTATACAAATACAGTTCAAATCTATTCTGTATACTGAATAGTCCTAAAAGATCCTAAACAAATTGAATTTCCTAACACAAAATACCATCTTTTACTAAATGAAGGAAGTTTCCATTTCTCTGGGAAGACCAGGTTGCTATCTTGAAAACACTGACATAAATGAGGTGATGAACAACATCATGCATATCAATACACTCAACATAGTGCTCAACTGCAGCCTAAACCATTATCAATGACAGAGCTGAAGGAAAGATTAATAGCTCTGACATCACTGGAAGAAATAAGTAATCATCTCAACATCCTCAACAAAAAATATATTTAAATATAATCAGAAGAGAATCCCAAATTTGACATTCTTACATATGAACATACAAATCCAAATAGAAATAAAAAGTTAACAGAATTTTGATAATTAAATGCATAATTCATAGGTAAAGAAAAAATGAATTCATAAGCAGGCATTCTGTTTTTCTGTGATTTTGCAATCCAGCAGTGATGAAAAGATTAAAATATTTAGCAGCAGAATTCAGGACAAAATCCTTCATGAGCTATAAGCTCCTGGTTTTAATCTATTAAAAGCAAATGGTCACAAATCCAGCAAAATGCATGAAATGTTTTCCATGATGCTATTTAAAGTGTCAGCTAATAGGACTTCTTAGATTATGTTTAAGAATTTGTATCATAATGTGTGAACATTATGTTTCTACTGCCTTGCACTCTAAACCTGTCCTAGTAGGGGGCACTGATGTTATACACTGCAATGCATTCAAACAGAACAGCAAAAGAGGTCAGATTTTATGCCAGCTGTCTAATCTATCACAATTATCTAATTTTAAACCCTCTTGGCACAAAGTGAGGGAAAATAAATTTTCTACTTACCATTAATTTTCCCACTGAGCATAGCCTGTTGATGAAGAAAGCAAACAAAAACCAGTGTAAATGGATAATAAGCTGGAACCATTGATCTAGTTTTGAAGGTTAATTAATCATAGAGTTGCCCTCAAGAAAGTGTTGTATTACAAAGAAGCTTGTTGTCTTCATCAGAAATCTTGCAGATTTCTTGCTGTCTTTATCAGTTTGGTACTCCCCGCCTTGCACCCAGAGCCAAGGCAAGGATTTGACTTTCAAAAGCTCCATAGCAGACCAGGTTAAGAGTATGCCGAAATCTATAGTTCAGTTCAAACATTAATCATTGCATATTTTGTATTATTTATAGCATTTACCAGAACAGCAGTAGTAGGCTAGTACCTATGCGTAAAATCCTTCAACTCTGTAGTACGCTGGGAGGGAATCGAAGGTCTGTTATAGAAGAAGAATGACTCTCATTTCAGTGACAATAAATCAGTGAAATGAGAATTAATGTCTCCAATCCATAATGCTACTCTAGAATTTTCTTTTGAAGTAAGTAAGTCATGAACCAGAAAAAGCTCACAGTGTATTAACTCAAGTTACTTGTAGTCACGCACTGGGTTTTGTGGTTTCTAAAAAGTATGTTTATTAGTTAAACAAAATGGTACATATATTATTTCCTCACATGGCTATTAATGAAATGTGACATATATCTTGATAATTCAAATACTACTCATGATGTTGCACCTCTAAGCCACAGTCAAATAACGATACTTTTGACACTTAATCAACAGACATAAAAACCAATCAAATATCAGTTGACAGACACCAAAGAAGCTAAACTTAATTAGATAGTGTGATAGTGGCACACAAAATTGATACAAACATACGGCAGGTTACAATACCAAGTCCTTGTTCAGATCAGTTAAAAGCATGCTATTTTTCAATAATTCCTTCCTAATCAGGATTAGAAAAATATATTTATTTAATATCAGTTTGCAAACCCATTTCTTCATCCTTCCTTTATTCTAGATTTTATTTTTTCCCCGTTACTATAGCATAGGGACATGGCTTAAAAAATTCTTTATGACACAAAATCCTATGATGCTTTCTAAAATCTCACTCCACTGAAATGAATCAAGATGATCATATGATCTAGATTTCTACAGTCACATGCCTACAGATGCACCCAGTGACTTGCTTTGACTATATTTACCACATATGGCCGTTTGTCCCCTCTAGGAGACTGTACGCTGCCTATTTTATTTACAAGGAAAAACTTAATAATCCTTTATATTTTTTACCGGTACCCTTGCTTAAAAAACTGTTGAAAATCTTCATTTCTTTTAATGTCATTTCACATCAGAGTCTTTTAATTCTTTCAGTATGACTTAGATGTATGATGCATTGCTGGTCTACCTAGAACATTCCTGTTCCTTCTGTTGCTGGCGATAAGGAGCACTGACCCTACTATGCATTCAGCTTGCCACTTCTTTCATAGGTAATGCTTCATCCAAAAGCAAATAGCCCTTAAATGGTCTCAGATAGATCTGCAAAGTGTTTGTTGTCAGCACCGCTGCATTCCATTTCATTTATATCCTTCTATGGTGAAAAACTGACTCCATAGTCTTCTAAATGCTTGGGCAATAATGGGAGGAGAAACAGCCACAAGATTCTGTGCTGTTATAAACTGTATTCACTACTAAGAAGTTAAAGGAGGTTTAATGCTTATTTTTCCTGCAAAATAGATTTAATAATAATAATTTAAATAAATTTAAAAT
>NW_010388862.1:4950-7841 GCF_000710305.1 Buceros rhinoceros silvestris | reverse complement strand
TCGACACAGCCACGCCGCGGGGACGGACCCCACCCTGCACCGCCGCCACCCCTTCCTCAACAAAGCGCCACCGCCGCGAGAGACCAGCCCGAGGATTGGAGCCCCCCCGTTGTCATGACTGAGGAGCCGCGCCCGAAAATCAACTGAGCTGTTTTTTGTCGGAAAAGCTGCCATCCTGCCTTGGCACGCTGCATCGGAGCCCCGCCGAGCTGGGTCCGGACTGCCCGCGCGCCCGAGAGCTGTTTGCTTTTGCTTTGCTTCATTCCACGCTAGAGACTGGTAGGACTTTGTGCCAATTCCACTCCATCCTGCGCTGCCGGGTAATTCGTAACTGTGCGGGTCTCTGTGTGCTGCTCACGCAGAAGAACCACGTGCCCGCCGCCATCTCGGATCACTGTCGCAGTCTGTGTTTGCTTTCAGTTTAACCCTCGCCTTCCCAAAACCCTCAATACCTCACTGGTTTACCTTTGTATTTAATATATTTCTGTTTGTAGTGTTATTAAAGTTTGTTTCAGTTTTCCAAAAAACATTTAGAGGTCTCACTAATTCTTTTCTCCCTTTTTTTCTCCCAAGGCGTTATCGTTACTGGACCTTGGCTCAGCCTCGGCCAAACCAGTGACACAAACTCTGATTTTGCGGTAGTTAGCAAAATGAAATCCAGTAATTTTGGTTTTTCAAGTAAATACTACAGGATGCTTTTCCACTAAGTATTTCTAGTAATAAAAAAGAGTCTTTTGAGTACAAATGACCTTTATATGAAGTTTCTGACTCTGGACATGCAATGAACCATTAGCAGTCTGATGATGTAAGTATTAGTAAAGTTTATTTCTTAAGATAACTCCCTCCTAAAGATAGTATATTAACGAATTACATACATGTAGGAATAAAACCCTAATATAAACCAGAACTGAACTAATATTAAAATGCAAGCAATTACTTTCTTCTTAACACCACTTAAACCAAGACTATAGATTAATCCCAAAAAATCTTCTAAATCAAACATATTAACACTAAAGGCCTATGCTAAATATAAATTTCACAAATGTAATGATATATCTGTCTTATGGATAGATGAGACAGTAAGAAACAATGTATTTGAGAGTGAAGGAGTATAAAAATATGTGAAATGTTTTCAGAGAAAAAATTATGTAAATGAACACAAAATCAGGTTTTGTAATTTTAAAATTTTGTATCTATTTTTAATTAATTCTAACCTTATATGTCTTTGAAAGAACTTCTTTCCCAAAATTTCTAGGGGAACCAAAGTTTGTGCAAGCTTTCTAATTTGTGAACCCTTTTTTACAGATATTAGTATAATCTTATTAATAAATTGTAAACTAAATATATTCTAATTGTGTTTTTAATGGTGTATGACATTTTCTTTTGTATTCAGCCACCCATAATCATCTATTTTATGTAAGAACAGAATCTTATCTTATTGCCGAACAGTTAGTTTGAATAAGGAAGTACATAAGAACAAAATACATACTATTTTTAGTATTTCTTAAAATGTATTGGATTTGGATTTAGATTTGGATTTGGATTGCCAAAAATTACAGAATCTTTTTAAAGAATGCTAAAGAAACTATTCATTTCATCTTTATGCACCTACGAAGATCATGAGAGAATTTTTCACAGAACAGAAATGTATCTGCCTTTCTACTGTATTTTTCACATTTTTAAAAAATTGAAAGCCAAAGCGTGTTTTCTAAAATCAAAGGGAGATTTAACTAATCACAGCATAGTTACCAGAATTAGAATCCCGATTCACACTAGAAAATATTTTGGGGGCTTTCATTCACATATTTAGGGTTAAATTGGTAATTTAACGCATTGGGTGCCTAGACACTGAGAGACTTCGGATACATTCTGACTTCTGGGATTTTATCTTGGTTGCTTCGTATCTCGTAATGGTAAAAAAAATTCAACAAAATTGACATAGAATAAATAAAGTGTGAAAATTGATCATGCTACTATGATCTTACAATTTTCTTCAAGAAAGGTTTTCTTACTCCAGTGTACAAATATCCAGAGTAACACTTTCTAATACAATGTATAATCATATAATTTTATTTAAAATAAACCCCAAACTGAAAACACAGATTCTAAAGTTATCGTACAAATATGTTTTTCTTACATTCCTTTTTTTACAGTTGTACATAATTAGCTTGGAACGTAGTTTACTTTTATTCACTTTTGGTATCATTTTTAATTTACGTCTTGCTGCTTGATGGCTCCACTTGATGGGTACAGTATGACAACAGGTAATAGATACAATAACAGTAAAACAGCGATCATTACTGCTGGGACTAGAAACCCTAATCATTGCTTCTTTTAGCGTTCCTCAGCTGGAAAGTTTTGACATCTGCTGGTTTGGGACATAGCTGAACAGCTGTCAGCAGTGGGGTAGCTGCTTTCAGCAGCAGTTGGTGGGATGGCAGGGTGCCAGCTTGTACCATCTGTGCGCCTGACATTTCATTCTAATTAACAGTAGGGTTAATTGTTCTGGCAGGCTCAAATGTAGTGTCTAACATTACCCAAGGGAAACATGTACAAGTGCAGGAGTGGTAGGGAGCTGGGGACAGCGTTGCTAACAAACCTATTGAGGGAGAATGGTTAACAACTACTGATGATTTTACTAGCTGGCCACATGCAATAAGGCTGAGGTATTTTTTATTCTGATGAATTATGCCAAGCCTGTAATGATGTAGAAGAAATCAAGCTTTGAAAGGCTGAGACTGCTGCCTTGGGGCAATTGAGAGGGAACAATTTGCATGTTATTACTGCATATTCATACCTAATTGTGTTAGGCTTTGTTAATAGAGCAGAATGACAGTATGAAAAATCAAGCAACTGCTTTATAGCCAACACAGCTAGTGTTTTTTCCCTAC
>NW_010388862.1:0-4820 GCF_000710305.1 Buceros rhinoceros silvestris | reverse complement strand
TCCCTACACTATGAGTGCTGAATGATCATTTAGACATTTAGTTGTTCAATATGACAAGTCTACCATTTGTTAGCTTGACATACAGTAATTTATAAAAGAGTATTCTAATTTTACTTTTAGTTTATTCCTATTTTACACAGTATTCATGGTAGCAATTTGAATGGGGATATTCATAGCTATTGTGATTAGTTGTGATTCAAATAAGCCTATTTTGTATGAAGCATTTCTGTTGGTTTATGATGTATTAATTTTAATGTTTAAATAGCTTTTTCAGATGTTAATATAACATAAATGAGAAGTTGATGAGAAATCTCTATTATGATCATGTTGCTACATACTGATTTAGCTAATGTTTTTACATTTCCATTAAGACTCCTATTTCTACAGTGTTGGGGTTACAGGTAGGTTTAAGAAGTTGTCAAGTAATACCATACCAGGTCTACAGATTCTAAATCCCAGACTAGTGATATGCTCAATTTAGACTGAGTTAACAGTCCAGCATGTTGTTAAGGGTCAAGGGCCGAGGTAAACAACCCCTCGAATTCCTTAACGATTCTCCTCTGTTTTGTTATAAACAGAAGGAGTTGAAAGGGGAAGAAGAAAATTCACACCTCGGTCTGCATTCAAGGAACTGAAACAAATTTTTAATACACGCTAAATTCACACAACTATTCACTACATATAGATATGCACAAACCGAGAAAGGAAAAAAACTAAGAAAAGAAGACTCAGATAACCAAAGTTCTGTGCAGTCCTGTTCAAGGTCAGTGCTCTGGGCAGGCATCCAACGACAAGGTGGGAGTGAAGGCTTTTGCTGCTGCGTCCCAGGTGGAGTGCAGAGTAAAGTTCTGTCCGCGGCGAAGGTGGGGGGGGTGTGGTGTGGCGCGGCAAGGAGCCCCCGCACACAGCCGATTTAATAGCAGGCAAAAAAACCCTCAGCACGAAACAGCTGGGAGAGCTCAGTTATCACACCCAATTCTAGATGAAAACTCACGGCAGCAATAGCTCAAAGTCTGTAACCTTCAGCAATTTGGACGATGCAGCCCTCAGGTTCCGGCCTGGTCTCGGCCTGGTCCCTTACTGGCAGAGTTGCTGCAGTGCTGCCTTCGTGCCGCTGTCCAGAAGGCCAAGAGGGAGTCACTCCCCCGAGCTGCTGCCTTTAAAGGCTTCCGACGTAACGTTTCACCTGACTCTCTTAACCAGTTAAGTGTGGAATTATTGTACTACACAGAATAATTCTATTTGTCCATTTCCCAAAACAAGGAAGTTTTAGCTCAAACCAGGACACATGTAGTTGTAGATATCTCAAAACATCAAATAGAATGCATTTTTGTCATATGTATTTATGCCACATTACAAAAACAGACCTGCCTCTTCACGTCATTTCACTGTGAGTTGTTAATTGTTTACTCATTCAAATTAATACAATCTCATTTCTTATTCCCTTCTTTCATACACGTGACTGATACTCTATAAAACATAACCACAGAACTCATACATTAAAAGATTAGTGGTCTCTGAAAATTTTGAAATTAACTAGCTTAATTTTAAAATATACTGAAAAAGTGGATAATGATACCAGACATGATATAAAGAAGGCCAGAAATAAGATTTTCTACAGCTCTTAAGTAATTTTGGAGTCTAAGTTACTTGAACACGTAGCAGGCCTAAACTGCACGATAAACTGATGGCAAACTTTTCTCAGAGGGCAGTGCCCTTTGTTTTTTAGTGCTTTGGTTAGTCTCAGAAACAGTAGATGAAATTGTCAAAGCCTGGACACAAGGAATTAGAAGAAACAGGTGGAGTTGCAGTAATTTGTGTGTTTTATTGTTGTAAAATTATAAGTAATTTTTAATATGCTGGATGAAACTCGAGATTCAAAGCTTCTTTAGTAATTCTTGATTGATTCCTGGAGCCTTGGCTTCTCTGGGATGAACAACCCCAACTCTCCCAGCCTGCCCTCAAGGCAGAGGTGCTTCATGCCTCTGATCAATTTTGTGGCCCTCCTCTGGACCATCTCCAACAGGTTCAAGTCTTTCTTGTGCTGAGGACTCCAGAGCTGGATGCAGTACTCCAGGTCTCACCAGAGCAGAGTGATACAAAACCTCCCTCAAACTGCTGGCCATGCTTCTTTTGATGCAGCCCAGGACATGGTTGGCTTTCTGGGTTGTGAGTGCACATTTGTTACCGTTTAACAAAACTTGCCCTGTTTTGGAAGTTTTTGTTTTAAATTGACGCTGAAAGCCTGCGAGGCAAGCCTAGGCATGGCTTTTTAAAGCAAAAACGGCGTGAATAAAAGCCCACAAAAACTTTTCACCAATAAAAATGCTGCAGCAAAACATCTATTGGTCAATTTAAAACAAAAACTTCCAAAACAGGGCAAGTTTTGTTTTAAATTGACCAATAGATGTTTTGCTGCAGCATTTTTATTGGTGAAAAGTTTTTGTGGGCTTTTATTCACGCCGTTTTTGCTTTAAAAAGCCATGCCTAGGCTTGCCTCGCAGTCTTTCAGCTCACTCTTTTCCCAACAGACGGACGCGCAAGCAGCGACCGCTCTTTGGACTCCAGGAGCCGCCAGGAGAACCCTCTCTCTGCCTGTTGCCACCACTGCCTTCAGCACAGCTGCCCCGGAACCACTGCTTTTGGAGATGCCAACCACGTGCCGTGTGGGTCCTGTCCCCTTCTTGCCTGTGTGCCCGAAGTTGTCTCCTGCTCGGCTCGGCTCTGCCCTCCTGCTTTCGCCTCGGGGCTATTTGCCTCCCTGCAGAGAAGCTGATTGCCCATTGTCTCGGCACAAATGCTGTGGGGGGACTCGTGCCGTGTGTGTCCTGTCCCCTTCTTGCCTGTGTGCCCGAAGTTGTCTCCTGCTCGGCTCGGCTCTGCCCTCCTGCTTTCGCCTCGGGGCTATTTGCCTCCCTGCAGAGAAGCTGATTGCCCATTGTCTCGGCACAAATGCTGTGGGGGGACTGAAACACCCCCTCTCTCCACTACCACCGTTTCTCGTCACAGCCACCACCGCGGGAAACTGCCAGACCACCCCGGACACAGTCGCTGGAGCTGAACTGCGCTCCTGGAGCACTGCCACGGGGGAGCGAAACCCACCCCCTCTCGCTGTCTGGGAGCCGCCGCTGCAGCGTGCACGCTGTGCAGGGGGGACTGCCCTGCACACCCAAGAGCTGTTTGCTTCTGCTTTTGCCTCAGTTCCACGATAAAGACTGGTAGGATTTGTGCAAATTCTACTTTTACATGCGGTATCTGGGAATATTGTAATTGCCGCGGTTTCTCTTCATCCTGCCCCGCGGGAGACCACGTGGCCGCCACCATCTTTGATCACTGCCGGGGCTCGTGTTTGCTTTCACTACCGACTGCAGTTTAACCCTTGCCCTTCCATCCCATACAAAACCCTTAATACCTCACGAGTTTTCGTTTGTATTTAATCTGTGTCTGCTTATTGTGTTATTAAACTTTGTTCCAGTTTTCAAAAAACCATTTAGAGGTCTCACGAATTCTTTTCTCCCTTCTCCTATTTCTGGTGGAATAGAGAAGGTAATTCGTCTCCAGACCTGGCTCACCTCAGCCAACTGGTGACAACATTGTTGGCTCATGTCCAACTTTTCATCAACCAGTACCCACAAGTCTTTCTCCACAGGGCAGTTCTCAATCCCTTCATCCCCCAGCCTGTATTGATACTGGGGATCACCCTGACCTTTTTACTTGGCCTCGTTCAACCTCATGAGGTTCACCTGGGCCCACTTCTCCAGCTTGTTCTGATCCCTCTGGATGGCATCCCATGCCTCAGGCACTCATCTTGGTGTCTTTCCAAGCACAGAGGTGAGGCTGACAGGTCAGTAGTTCCCAGGATTCTCCTTTCTACCTTTTTGAAAAATGGGTGCAATGTTTCCCTTTTTCCAGTCACCACAGACTTCATTTGACTGCCAGGACTTTTCAAATATCATGGAGAGTGTCTTGGCAACTAAATCACCCAGTTCCCTCAGGACTCTGGGATGCATCTCATCAGGTCTTGTAGACTTATGTATGTTCATGTTCCTCAGGTTGTCATGAACCTAAGTAGGAGGGACTTTGCTCCCCTCTTGCAGGGCCCATCTTGCAGTCCATCCACTCAAGAGGTGTGGGAAGAGAGTTACGATACAGTTGCATTCTACAACTGTAGTTATTGGTCAGTATTTTTGTTGTTAGTTGTGGAATCTTACTGCCAAAACTGTTTTCTTTTGCCTTTTTTCTTTTGTGAGGATGTTCTGATTTATAAAGAAAGCAGATGATAACATGAAGGCTAGAGTTGGGCCTCTGATGTTACAGTTGCAAACAAAGGAAAATATGACTACTACAGTAGGAATGACCTTAATAAAGTCTCATGAGAAAAAGACATCTCACTGGACAGATTTATAATTTTTACCTTTTAAATAAAACAAATGAACTTAATGATTTTTTTCCTTTCAAAAACAGAATGACTCAACTGGTTGTATTTACCTGGATATTACGGAGAATGTCACTGAATATATATGAGCATCTTTAACAAATCAACATTCTGAAAATGCCTAGAGCTAATGTAATTTATTATGCATGGAAGGAGATGCTAAATATATTGGCCTTCAGCATAAAATAATAAAATGGTTTGATTAGGTTTAATTTAATTATTGTTGTAAATGAAAATCCTATTCCTGCCTTCCCTGTCCTTCAAAGAATTCCTCATGGAAGAAAAACAGTAAAAAATCCACTTACCATGTTACAAAAAGGCCATTATGAGGTCTTGTCCACTCATTTCCATGTATTCTCTTTTCTTTTCTTTTCTTTTCTTTTCT
>NW_010388861.1:45494-48018 GCF_000710305.1 Buceros rhinoceros silvestris | reverse complement strand
AACAGGTCGCGCCCAGAGAAATAGGTCAATGGTTTCGTTAATAAATTACCAGCAAAACATCCCTCCCAGCGCCTTGTTTCCAGCTGGAGATGGAGAGACCCCCCTCCCCCTGCACCGGCCGCCTTGCAGCGTAGATGAAATGCTGACAAACGCGTGGTGTCACGCAGGGAGGCGGGCGGCCTGACAGGTCTGGTCATCTTTTGCCTTTGAAACGAGAAGAGCACAAATACGATTGCTGCAGGAATTTTTAAATTCCTCCTGAGCCGGCAGCTCTGATGCGAAGATGAAAGGGGTGGGTTTGAGGGCAGGCACCGCTTTGATCCCACCCTCAAGCAGCCAACACCCCAGAGCTCGGCAGGCAGCGAACCTGCCAGTGTAGCGCTCACAGAGCAGCTTCTGTTCAGGTGAACACGGGGTTCGGCTTTCATCAGCCTTTTGCACTGGCCGTGAAAGGGAATCCACCCCCTCAGAGCATCGCCTTGCCTCTCGCGCACCTGGCGGGTTGATGGCAATGGAAAAGCGTGTTTCGTTCTCCTGCAGACCTTTGTCCAGCGGGAGAATGTCTGGAGGTGGCTTCAATGTCCCTGTTGTTCCACCTGACCACAAACGCTGCCTGTGTCCCTCGCTGGGAGATAAAACCCCCTCACCGGGAACACTGGTGAGATGCGCATGTGCAGGACCTGAGGTCTGCTGTAGCAAACCAGTTCTCCTGCCGTTCCCCTCTGGGTCCTGACATCCAGCCCACCTCCTCTCTGATGGTATCGCGTTTTCAGACCTTCTGCAGAGACCGCGACCCACGCAGGCTTCTCCCCCTGCCTGCAGCCCTTTCTTTGCAGATCAAGCACAGATCTGCTTGAGGAGAGCCGGCACGTGTTAGCTCTGGGTTTTTTCTTGTGCAGCCCTGCAAAGGAAGCCCCAGCACCGCAGCGATGGGCTGGCTCACAGCTGGGTCCCTTCTGCTGCAGGCGAGCGCTGGCCCTGCACACGGAGGGTGGTTTCCAGCCCCGGTTCTCGGGAGGCTTGTGGCACTTCTGGAAGCGTGATGATGCTGATGCCTGGCTGAGCTCCCACACTGCCCAGAACTGTGTTCCGGAGGGCCGGCTGGTGAAACCTGCCCACATCCTTACTTGGTTCCACCTCCCGGCTAGCTGAAAACCTTCCCGTGTTAAGAAGGTAGTTCTTGCAGTTCATTTAGAGGATTTTAGAGTCCTGTGCTTTCAAACGGGTGGGATCTTCCCATCCAGACGCAATGCTACATGACACCCAAAAATCAAGGGTCAGGCTCCCAGCGCCTTCGTTCTGCCTCACGGAGTGCATTGGCACACTTGAAACACACCTTCACGAGGCTGGAGCCCCTGCACCTCACTGGGTAGAGCTCACAGATGCGGCTGGGAACAGGGAGCAGAGTCCAAGGCTCTCCCTCCCTGGGCTACAGCATCTGCAGTTTGACTCTTCAAGCCTTGGGCTCCTCACTGTGCGTTTGCTGGGTTGAAGAAGGGCTGTGTTTGGCAGGACCCCTCCATCCCCTCTCCTCCACCCCCTCCTCTGGACCTCCCCTGCTCCAGTTTGTCCTCTGCTGACCTAAATAGGACCAGGCAAAGATAACTGAGCTCTCCAGGAGAAACCTTCCCTGCCAGGGAGGTTTGCAAGCCTGCTGGCTACCGCTGGAGGCTGGACCCTGGGGGGCTGGGCTGCCTTGCCTGTGCATCGCGACCAAACACGCTTCACTGTTTTGGGGGATATTAATCAATTTTGTTTGCCATTAGCTGTGTCTTTACGAGTGATTCTGGTTTTAAAGAAAAACAGAACCAAGTGCACCCTTAGGAATCCCCCTGCTTCCTTCCCAGCACCGCTCACCCCCTTTACTTTGTTCTCCATTGCCTCAGCATGGGACATCCTGTCCCTTTGGTGAGGCGAGGAGGATGGTGTCCAGACCCAGTGGATCCCCTGCCAGCAGCAGCCCCTCCATTCCCCCACTCTCTCCTCACAGGACACCCCCTTCACTACTGAAACCTCACCAGTTATGCCCAGTATACCAGTTATGCAGCTGGGGTGGGTTTAGGACTGGGCTTGTGGTGGCCAGCAGGGTAGCACCAGGCTGGGGCTAGGAAGGTTTCTGAGGCTGGGGTTGAAGGTGAGGGTGCAGCTTTTCCCCGAGCAGGTCCCTTTCCTGCTGCCAGGGTACAGCTGGGGGCTGACACCAGACCCAGAGACCTCAACAGCTCCAGGGCAAGGGTGGGTCAGGGATGGTCATGGGCAGCACCAGAGCTGCAGGGAGAGTGCTGGCCCCAGAGGACAGTGGGACACTAAAAACTCTTTGGCAGCCCTTGGGGACCACCAGTATGCCCGTCTGCACGCACTGGCTGTTTCTGCTTTGTAGGGACGCAACCCTGAGCATCACCCGCAGGAGCAACATTTAGTTGTAGTGAGATGAGTGATATTTTCATTCCGTTTGCTTCACAATTCCTCCAGACCTTGCCGGCACTGCGGGCAACATGCATCGTGCAGAGCCGCTGTTCTGCTG
>NW_010388861.1:43271-45360 GCF_000710305.1 Buceros rhinoceros silvestris | reverse complement strand
CAACTGCACGGGGCCAGACAGTGAAGGCAGCTGGCTGGGGGTGGCCTGGTGGTGCCCAGAGATGGGATGTTGGCGAAATAGATACCCAGGGCGCAGCGTCTGCTCAGAGTCGGCGTTCCTTTCCTCCCCTCCTCAGTCTCACGTCATCTAACCCAGCCGTCTGTGGGAGCAAAGAAGAGGGAACAGAAGATCTCCGCACCATGCCGATGCTGTGCTGATAAGGAGAGCACAAAATCCACCTTGGAGATCTCAGCCTTGCCTCCTTGCTCTTCATGCAAACCCCAGGCAGAGTCTAGACGATGTGGATCAGGTGGCTGCAGCGAGATGACACTCATCAGCATTAATTTTTGCTAGACATTGCTGTCACTAGAATTTTAACAATCCAATTTGTTATCCGCTGTGGTAACCAGAGTGCTCTCGGAATGTAAATGGAGGGAAACTGATGTGCCTGAGAACCCCTGAACCAACAGGAGGAAGAGAAGTCCCTGCATGCTGCTCAGCAGTGTCTTAGCTCTGGAGCTGCCGACAGCCGTCAGAGCGGGACAGCAGTGTTTTGCTCTAACTACCTCACTGCTGAGCAAAAATTGTAAGAGAAGGTCAGTTGTGTCAGGAAGAAGTCGATTTACCTGGTGCAGTATTCTAATGGAGGACGAAGGGGAGAAATGGTGGGGTAAGACTCTTGCCTTCCCACCCTGTCGGAGCAGAAGGAGCAGGGTTCTTTAGTCCTGTCGGTGTGATGACTGAGAAGACCTTTTGCTCCTTCTGCTTTCAGGATGCTGCCGTGGAAGATGCAGTGTTACGGAAGAAAGAGCAGAAAGATGTTGAACTCGATAAGAAAATCTTGGCTTTGCGGAAGAAGAATGAAGCGCTCATACGAAGGTACCAGGTGAGTCTGCAGGTTTTCACCTTCCCCAGCTCCGGTTTGGAGTCCTCAGCTCGCAGGGTGAAGACAATGTCCAGCAGGATCGGGGCGACGTTGTTACACAGATACGATTTTTACACTGGAAAGTGTTGGGAGCAGGTGGGCAGAGCTCTGCCTTCAGCCACGGCTCCTGAATCACGTTGGGAAGCAGATTCGATGACTTGCTGTGACGCTTCCTCTCACCCTACCATCCTCCTCCACCCGTGTCACATCTTTCCCACCCCTTCACCTCATACTCCCCTGACTTTTCCCCTGTCTGTCCTCCCCAGGGCCTTGTACTTATCCTCTTGATGTACAGCAGGCTGCACCCTCGAGACATTTGATAGGGTTATCTTTCCTTCCAGGGTAGAGGGATGGGTTAAAACTCTTCCTTGGCTGGTACCCATGTTTCTGACGTTGAGCACAGAGGTGTCCAAAAGAGACTGCAAGAAAAAACCAAGAGGATGAAAGCAAATCAAGGCTTTTGCAGCCTTACCCTCTGGATTAGGAGGAACTCCAGCTACAATCCCTGGCTTTTTGATCCCACCTTGGCCAAGAGGCCTGCAGGAGACGCCCAGCCTGCTTGTGTGAGCTGTTGTGGGTGATGCTGAGGTAACCCGGAGCTCTCTCTGTGGATTTGTTTAGCCTTCTCCGTGACTGTCAGCACACCTCATCTGCGGCCAGCCAGGTACAGGCTGATGATAAGGATATATATGTGTGTTTCAGGAAATAGAAGAGGACAAGAAGCGAGCTGAGCAGGAGGGAATGGCTGTTACCTCCAGGAGACCCAAGCAGGATGGACTCACTATTACCATCACCAAAGCTCACAATGTAAGTGCTGCCTCTCCTTCACCATGGGCCAGTTCTCGCTCCAGTCCTACATCAGCAAAGTGACATTTCTGCAAAGAGAGTCTCCACAGCAAAGTCCCCTTAGGCATAGTCCCTTGCAAAAGGATGTGAGAGCTGCAGAGATGTGCATTCAGGGTGGTTTTAGCTGATGCACATAGATGTCCAGCCATGCCCGGGCAGCTACACCCCAGCACACAGAACTAACAGGCAAAGAGTGAACGTACCTGGACGGGTCCCAGGTGTCCACATCACTGCAGATACTCCAGCAGACTGTGTCAGGTGTCTGTGTGTCCCTGGAGGAATCAGGACTGCCTCTGGGAATGCCTGTAGGCTGGGCAA
>NW_010388861.1:40157-43173 GCF_000710305.1 Buceros rhinoceros silvestris | reverse complement strand
AGGCTGGGCAAAGTCTCAGTCTCCTTAGGCTTTGTGAGCGAGCAAAGCAAACAGCCCTTGGTTGCTTTGGGGCTTCCCACAACTGGGGCAGTGGCTGCAAGCCTCAGGCATCTCCTTCCTCACCGAACCAGACCTGTGTCTGAGAAGCCCTGTCCACCCCTCCTGGCAGTGTGGGCCTTGCTGAACCACCTGCCTAATCCTGCTTTAACCCCTGGGTGAGGTCCTCTGCCAGAGCTGGCGCGGAGCTTGCCGAGCCAGCCCACCCTCCTTGGTGCAGTCAGCACTCCTGGGCTGTGAGATCCAGGCTAGCCCATTGCTCTTCTCACCCACGCCCCGGCTCCTGCTGGTCTCCAGAGGTGCTCTGTTGCACACGTTTTTCTCTCATACAGGACCTGAAAGATGCAATTACCCAGACTGAACACTATGGACAAGATAGCCCAGCCCTCTCGATGGTGAGCACCACCCTCAGGAGCCACCCACTTGGCTTCCAAGGCCATCTCCATCAGGACTTAGGCTTTCCCGATCTAACTCACAGTGCTGCAGAGAGAGATGAGGAGGACATTTGTTTCCTATAACTCTGGCATTTTAGTCTGAAATGTCAGATTTGTAAGTGCAAAGGCTTTTCCAGACCCGCTGTAATTGTGGGTTTCGCTGCTGAGCAGACAACGAGCCCCTTGTTTCCCAGGAATGTCACGGCACGGCGCCGGGCGCAGGAAGCTTCCTTGGGGCGAGGTCTTTCCTTAGCTGGCCACCCCGCTCGCGTGCAGGTGTGTGTGGGGAAGGGAGTCGCTGGAGAGCCGAGGGGCCGGGGTTTGCTGACAGAGGTGGTTCCTTTTCCAGGACAAAAGGGTGGTGAGCGAGAAATGGGGGAGCCCCTGTCCTACGAGCCCTGGGTTCGGCATTGGCAGTGAGGAAGAGGAAGAGGAGGAGGAAGCAGATCATATGTTCACATTCAGGATGGGGAAGAGGATGCAGCTGGCCGTTACCATGGACAACAAATCCAAGGTGAGCAGGGAAGAGGATTCCTCTTACGCTGCAGCCTCTTAACTTACAAAGGGGCTTCTGTGTGCCTCTCAGTTGAACTTTCTGCTCAGCATGTCCCCCGGTGTCCCACCTCTGAAGGGAAGGGTTCCCATCCTGCTCCTCTTCTCTCACTTCTCAGTCCTTCAGCACAGCCTCAGTCCTCAACCTGAGCTGCCACACGCTTTCCTCCCCGTGTCTGGTGCACAGAATTGCCCCCAGGCCTTGCAGTCCCAGAGGTCCATCCAGCCATGAGCAGCCAGTTCCCTTTCTGAGACATCAGTCCCCTCATTCCCTCCCAGGCCACTGCCGGGCTTGTTAAATCATGTCACTGTGCCTGGAAAGGGGGTGGAAGTAAGTGGGAGCTTGGACAGATTTAGCTGCATTACTCCCCAGCTATTCCCAGAGAGGCAGTGGTGTGCAGGGGTAAAAACAGCATCATTTCTCCCTCTTACTGGATTCCAAAAGTCCTAAAAGCAGAAGAAAAAACAGTGACATTAGTCTCTGTTGCAGCTGCCAACGTGATGAGCAGAAAATGTGACCCAGTATTTGCAGACTTAATTAAAAACTGTGTGAAAAGGCAAATTATTTGAAATGCTACTTAATTCTTTAAATCCCAACGCGTCCCCCCGCCCCGGGCGCTGCCCCATCCCTCGCGGAGTCTGCGCATCTACAATTTATGATCCAAACGGCAGCGTCGGCATGTCGGGCCTTGGTTGCCAAGAAGGGTTTGATAAAACTTTGGCAGTTGGTATTGGCAGCATGTCCAAGGAAGTACGTGCCTGTACGAGCCTCACATGCTTATTTTGTTCCCTGGGAGTGTGTCTCAGGGGACTGGTCCTGTTCTCACTGGAGTTAGTGAGTTTGTTGGCTGAGATACATGGGACAGGGATCAGAAGAGCCACCTTGGGAAAAACACAGGATCTGCACAGGGGATCTCAGGGCAGCTGTGGTTAGTGGGTGTCTGGAGACAGATCATGGCTGCAGGTGACACTTCTTGTGTTAAATCTGTTCCAAAAGAACACAAGAGACAATCTCATCCATTTATTGGTTAGGACTGGTAAGACACCAGTGGGACAATGGGAGACAGAGCACCCAGCTGGGCATGGCGCTGGTGTGAAGCAGCCAGAGCCTCAGCTGGCCCCACGCTGTGCTGAGACGTGAGGGGATAAAGCTGGTCCCTGTCTGTCACAGCAGCGCTGGGAAAAGGAACCGGTGGCAGCACACGGTGCTCCCCTGGACCCCTTTTAGGCCCAGCAGCGTGCTGGGCCACAGAGGGAGAGTGGGCTTTGGAACTGAGTCCCAGGCAGAGACATTCTGCGGGGAGATGAAGCACATCCCCACCCTTCCTGCTGCCCCGGCGCACTGGGGCAGGAGCGCTGGAACCTTGGCTGTAAACAAAAGGCAGAGAGCTGATCCTCCCTCTGAGGCAGCCTGGACATACTGTGCCGCTTCTGTGCCCCGAGTGCCTGTTCAGGTCGGGTTCTCCAGTTACCTTTTCTTCCCATGGAGAGATCAGTCCAATCACTGCGCCGTTATACAGTCATGATGTGTCACCTTGAAGGAACGGAATCGTTTAGGAAATAATGAGCCTTTCAGAATGATTTTTCAGGAGAAGGGACCACGGCCTCTCATTTCCTCTGTTCCAGAGAGATTACCACTAGCACCAGTGTCCCCTTCAAGTGAAATCTCATTCCAGCACAACCAAACCCCCGCCTGATGTCAGGGGAAAACGCTGCTTTTCCTGGAATAGCGAGTTCTCAGAGCTCTGACGACCCTCCATCCAGACCCGTGCCACTGAAACACTTGAGAGCTCCTCCAAGGCTTCTCATGGCCGGGTAGCTCTGTGTGGGGGCTTGTGTTGGAAGCAATGACATTTGCAGAGCAAGCTGCTCTCATGGCCGGGCTGCATCCCCCAGAGTCGTTTCCATAATCTGTAGCTCAGAATTTGGGCCCTGGATGGGGATTTGCATCAGCGCAAAGCTCTGGCAGCTGA
>NW_010388861.1:31324-40002 GCF_000710305.1 Buceros rhinoceros silvestris | reverse complement strand
GCTGCTGCCCTAACCTCTGCGCCGGTGTTTCTCAGCATGGCCAGTTAACAGACCTCTGAGATGTTTCTGTGGAAGCTCCCCCACACTCCCTGTGGTGTAGGGTGTACGTATTTCACAGACCTCAGAAGCCCCCCAAGATCTCTCGAGTGCTGGTGTAAAGCATGACCCAGCAGCCTGACTTGATGATGAGGAAAACTGATTTAGTGGTGCATGTGGCAGTGGCACCAGTCCAGACCCTTCCTTCAGCTGCTGTAAATATAGTTCCCAAAATGGATGAGTAGGAAGAGCATGGGACTGTAGTGGGTGAGAGGGAAAAGTTATTTGGATTTTGGACAAAACTGTGAAGTAGGAGCTCATGTGGAGCTGTTGCCCTGTTCAGGCATCATCTGGGCTGCTGAGGGTTAGAAGCGGGTAGATAACTCGCTTCAGTGTCCCAGTGAGCACAGCTTCACCAGGGGTCCCTGGAGGGACTTGATGGGTGATACTGGGGTGGCCAAACGGGCCACCCCCATCTCTCCCGTGACCATTGCAAGGTTCTAGCAGCAGAGCAGCCAGGCTGTGTGGAAAACCTTCCACCTTCAATCCTAAATATCAGAGATCACTCTAAAGCGAGAAGCCCCACGAGAAAGGCAGCTGGACGATTGCATACCCAGGACAGAACGCCGGGGTTTTCCCTTGTTCCCCAGGAGAATCTTGCTGACACTCCTCAGACGGGTATTTTTAACACTGCCTTTGCCAGCTGGGCTGTGCCTCAGACACGGGATGGGCACTGCTCTCCTTATGGTGTTTCAGTGGGCAGCTACAGGGCAAGGGGAGGGCTTTGCCTGGCTGCAGCTAAACAGCTGGTGCTGGAGTCTCGAACCTCCCACGGGCATTGAGCAACCAGGACAGGCCCTGTGGAGCAGACGAGGTGGCTGTGCCGGGCACTGCCGACTGTCTGGGCCCCGCTCCCTGACCCCAATGGCTCTGCACGGGCGCTTTCCTCATCAGACCTCCCTTGCTTTAGGAGCTGGGCCATGAAAGGCCAGGATTTCCCGTGAGGGACGAGCCATCTGGGAAATCACTGCCATTGTTAAAATAATAAACGAGGAAAAGGAGACAAACGTCGATGCACTAAGCAGAAAGTGCCTTCAGGCGACACATCTTTGCCAGAAGCAATTTGGGGAGTGAAGGAGAGGGGGAGAGACGGTATTACCCAGGAAAGCTGGGGGTCCCCCAGCCTGTACATGCCCAGATCTCGCAGCTCTGCCAGCAGCTCTTTCGTGGATCAGCCTCTGAGCCTTCTTGCCATCTGCTCCATAACTGCAGGGTTTGGCGGCTCTGCCCGCGCGCCAGCCTCCCACTGTGGCTCCTAACAGCCCCAGAAAGTGCTGCCTCCCTGTAAATGCAGGAGCGCGCTTTGGGGCTTCTGTCCTGCTCCCAGCGTTTGGGTACAAGGTCCTTGGCACTGGCTCTCAGGTTTTCAGGTCGCTTGCACTCAGGGTCCATGTCCCTCCTCAGGAAGGACTTTCTCAGGCAGTGAGTGATGAAGCCATCTCCAGACACCCCCCCTCCCTGGCAGGAGTTACCTGTGACCATGTTCTTTGTCTAAAGGAAGGGCCATCGCCCCCTGACCACTGAAGAGCTCTAGGGAACAGCGGTCAGCTCCAGCTAACGTTCGATGTGCCAGTTGAGGGTTAATAGCTTGGTGTTACCTTGCTAAGCCATCGCTGGACTTGCTTTCTTCAAAGAAATATCGAAGAGCTTATTCTGCAGGGTCTAAGGTGTCCGGCTGCCTCCAGAGGATGTCAGCAGATCTCAGCTCTTCCCAAATATCTTACAGCCACGCAGGAGCAGCCCCTGTGCAGGGGGTCTAACTTGAGTCATTCCCATGAGTCCCACGAGCTTTGCTCTTACACTGGGAGAACATGCTCCTTTGTGGAGGAGGGAGCAGCAGTGCCTTCCTCGGGCTGCAGAGCTCCTCGCTGGCAGCGGGCAGCTGCCATGGCTGGAGGGCTGCTGCCAGTGAGGCAGATGCTGGGGAAAAGAGAGGGATTCATAGAAAACTGCTTTACAGATGGCTTTGGGCAATTGCCCAGATTGCTTTACAGAGTCTTACTCCTCAAAAGATGTGAGCGAGGAGCGGGATTTTAGCAGAGGAGAAGATGGTGTGGAGTGAGAAAGAAGAGAGGTGCAGCAGAGGGAGGAGAGAGGTGCAGTCTCATGTACACTAGTTCCGAAATGGGCAGCCTGTGTTTGTCCCCAGTGTGACTCCACTGATGTTCTGGGGTTAAGTCACAGATGTGTGATGTGTAGGTGGCCTCAAAACACTGCTGAGCACTTTCCTTCCCAACTAAAATGGTTTAGTTTGCCTTCCGAAGGGGAACCATAAGCACACACACCAGTGCTCATCCCTTACCCTTTCTAGCTGTGTGTGGGAGAAGGTGTAAAGAGGAAGGCTCGGGTTTTCAGAGGGATGACAAGATTTTGGGTTTCACATGGCATAACTTAGCAAGCTGCAGTGTAAGAGGTGTCCATTTACAAAGTCTTTAATGGAAATGTTAAATAAAACTGCATTTCCCTGTGTTTATCACAAGACAGGAGCAGCAGCGTGGCCCGTTAGTGCTGATACACAGCAGCTGCCCAAAATGTTAATACTGCATTTCTGAGCTGCTACATCATCTCAGCACAAGTGAATGAGAGCAGAGGATACGCTTGTCCGCAGACATTGCCCCATGAGCCCAGAGGGGATGGCAGGAGAGATTCGCAGCTTCAAATTATCCAGCCCAGCTCTGTGGTCTGAAGCACAAGACCAAGTCTCTTCAAAAGGTTAATTTTTCTTCCACCCACGTCCATTAGTCCTGATTTGCACTGACATAAAGAAAAACCACATCGGTTTCTGCGACTGCACGCAGGAATCCTGTGCTGACCATTCTAATTCCAGTCTCCAGTTTCGGCGCAACTGAGGAATAAAATATATGAATCACAGAAGACAAACAGGATTTGAAGTACTCTTTTCCTTTTAAACCACCCTGTGTTTGCATTGGCAATAGTTCTGGCGATGGGAGTGTGCTACCTTCGGGCATCAAGTGATCAGTCATCCAGAAGCAGGTGCCACAGAAAAACCAAGACCTACGTGCTCGTGAGTGCCGAGGCTGACTGGTGCTCACTTCTGGTTTGGACTACCTGGCTCTGCTTGGGTAAAAGCCAGAGCTGCAGAGAACAGGCAAAACTACTGAATTCACGCCTGCGTATTGAATTCATTCCTTGCACACTTCTGCACTCATGCCTGTGTGCGTACACACATCTACAGCTGTAAAACCAACACCAGCTTCCCTTCGCGGCTGAAGCAGGCTACAGGCTTGGAAAACAAGAACCATAAAATAGGCGAGGTGGGAGGGACCTCTGGAGGTCATCTCATCTAAAAAGTTATCTCCAAGGGTATCTCAGGTTGCTCAGGGCTGTGTTCTGTCGAGTTCTGAAAATCTCCAGTGATGGAGACTTCTCAGCCTCTTTGGGTGCCTGTTTTCATAGGTTTGGCTGCTGCCGTTTTGGCTTTTCCCCCTTAATTCCGGTTGCACTTTGCCTTGTGGAGGGTTGTGTCTGTTGCCTCTTGCCCTTTTACCGTGTACCTCCACGAGGAGTCGGGCTCTGTCCTCTCTATAACACCTTTTCAGATGGAGGAATACCGCAGTTAGGTCCTCCCTTTGCCTTCTCTTCCCAGACTTGACAAATGCAGCCTCCCTGTGTGCACCCGACGCTCCAGCCCTGTAACCATCTCGGTGACCCCCTGCTAGACCCTTCCCAGTTTGTCTCTGCCTCTCTCATTTTGCAATGAAGGGAAACTGGGCACTACACTTCACACATGGCACAAACAGAGGGAAATAATCACTTCCCTCAACCCGAGGCCTCTCCTCCTGCGAACGGAACCAAGTGCACAGCGAGCCTTACGCTGCTCACTTACGGTCACGTCGTGGCCGACCAGGCTCCCAAGGCATTTCTGCGGAGCTGCAGCCAGCTGGGCCCCTGCCCGTGGTCATGCTTGGGATTCTTCAGGGTTCCTGGCTGCAGGTGAAAGTACACCGAAATGTCCGGCTGTGGCAGAGGCCAGGACAGTTGCACTCCATGTTTAGATGATTGCCTCTTCTCTTGACTGTCAGATATTGCTCTATCAGGTGACCAAGCCCAGAACTGTCTCTGCTGAGACAGCAAAATTACGCAGATGTGAAAGAAGGATAAACGAGAGCCTGAGGGTCTGGTGCTGGCAATGCTCCAGGACCTCCTGAAACATTTGTCATGCATTAGGAAGCTCGAGGAGGGGACAAGCGATGAAAAGGCTCCTGCTGACAGAGGCTGTCCACAGCAAGGCTCCCCCCGGGCTAACATCTGCGCTGCTGGCAGAGCCCAGTGAGGATGAGGCTAACGTGGGACATCCTGAGATCATACAGTGCGGCAAAGGCTCTGGTGCTCGCAAGGCTTCCGTACTAATGAGAGGTCAGGGGGTGCTGTTTGTGTTTGAAACCAAGTTCTTAGCAACAAAGAGCTCCCAAGTTTCGCTGAAGTTTACTTGGAGTTTTTGAGCTGCTTTGTAATGAAGACTCCAGTGTGTGTGGAAAGCCAAGGAGAAGGACTAGAGAGGGCAGCTTCGAGGTTCGTTCACCCTGGTAACGATGAGCAGAGGCATCATACAGATGAAGAGAAAAGGAAAAGGTCAGCGATAAAGATGGAGATGACTTAACAAGTCTCTCATTTCCTTGTAAGGCAAAAATAAAAAGGCACATGATGGAACTGAAAGATGATATGTTTAAATGAGAAAAAGTATTTTTGTACCAAAGCTGTGCTCGTTTTGTGGAAGTGATGGCTGAGGGCACTGGCAGGAGCTCAGCCAGCAGCAAAGATAATGAGCAAAACAAGAACCAGATGTCAATCCGTGCAGTGAAGTCATGAGCTGATACAGGCAGCTGGAATTATAGCTGAAAAAGGTGAGCTGCCCTCGGTCAAGGAGGTTGAACAGCAGAGTCTGGGCTGCTGCCCCTCTGCTGAGTGACGCATCCCAGGAACGCGAACGCACAGGGACTAGGAAGATAATAAATTATCAAGTGTTAATGCACTGCAGGTCATACCTGCTTTGTGGGGCAGGTTGGCGAGAACACCCCTGCTGCCCTGCTCTTCCACCCACCAGGCTCCTGCTCGGGCATAGCCTCATGTTTTACTGGGTGTGTTGTTTGGTGAGAGGACAGCTTCTCGTTCGTTCCAAAGACACAAATGCAGGCTGCTTGTCTGCCTGAAGTAAAACCATCGATCAGTACTCATGCTGCAAAGCCTCTGGATGGGGTAAATCCCGCCCAGCCTGAGCTGTGCTCAGGTGAACGTGCCTGTGTAATATTATACATCCCTTGAAGCAGGGTGGTGGCTTTAGAAATCAGGATGAGTGACTGTCTGGCTCAGGCTTCTCTTCTGCCAGACCAAAATCCTTTGGAGTCTGGGGATGGCACTCTCCAGGGAAGGGCACAGGGCTGTGGAGGTGTCGCTAACTCATCCCATCCTTCCCAGGGCAAGCGGATCGTCAGTGAGAAACGCCCCGAGTGCTTCTCCAGCCCGGGCAGAGTGCCAGACCTGAGCGAGGAGGAGACGGACCATTTGGTGGCGTTCCGCCGGGGCAGGAGGATGCAGATTGCCATCACCATGGATAACAAGGAAAAAGTAAGTGCATTGCGAATGGCTGGACTGCAGCATGCCAGGGGCATCCACGGGCACAAGGAGGGCCATGGCGACAGGTTAGGAGCCAGCCCAGCAACAGGCCGTTGGGAGAGGATGTGTATTAATAGTGTGGAGCTTATCACTGTAGAACCCTCTGGCCTCCATGGCTGTGAGGGAGGAAAGGCCACAGTCCCTCCCCCTCTCTGTGACCCTAGCTGGAGCCAGCGGCTCTCAAACATCCTGCGCCCACAAGAAATCCCAGAAGCTGTTTTGGGAGGATTGATGGAAGCACTGCCAGATGTGGGGCATGAATCTCACCTCCTGTCTCTTACCAGCTTCGGTTTGGGGTCACGCAGCAGGTTGAGCTGGGAGCACTGTCCTCTTGACTCACTGCACGGCGTAACTGGTAACAGGGCTGGGCAATATCTGCTTCTGAGCCCGAGTCCTGCTGCGCCTGGCCGGAACCTCCTGGGTGAGCTGGCTGAACTTTGTTAATCTTTCAGACATATTTCAAATACTTCTTCACAAATACCTTCCTCGCATGCAGCCACGTGATATTTTCCTACTGGGGAGTTTGCGCAGAGAAGTAAGAATGCCTGCAGCAAACGGGGTCAGCTGGGACCGGGAGGGAAAACAACACTTGGGGGAGCTGCCAAACGCACCCAGGAATGCTGGGTGCACCCTCTCTGGGACAGCAGCCAACCATCTGCTGACTGCCCACGTTCATCTGCAGCTTCTGCTCCTCCCCAGAGCTCACCTAGGCTCTGGAAGCCCATGGGCTCCTTTCTCCTGGCTGCCAAGCAGTGTTTTGAATGTCGTAACCTCACACAGGCTGCCAGAGTGAGCCAGTGGTGACTGCCCCTTCACCAGGGGATGACATGGCAGATGTTTCAGTCTGGGCATCCCCAGCACACTCAGACACGATGGCAGTGACCTGACCCTGCCTGTGCTGTGGCTCTCCTTGATGCAGTTCTGTGACGTGCGGAGCAAGTGCCTCCGCTGCTGCTCTTGCGGGGCTTGTTTAACCGCCTGTCTCTGAGGCCAGCCAGGCTGGGACTGTGCTGGGAGAGGGCGGCAGGAGGAGTGCCTAGGTTTTGGCTTCAGCCCTGACCCCGGCTTTGAGCGCATGGACAGCCCTGGAAGTGGTAATTGTCTCTCACCTGCTCTCGTTATGGAACGTGGATTCCGAGGCCGCGGGCCCACGCGGTGGTTTTGGCGATGCCCAAAGCAGGCCTGCAGCTGCGCTGGCTGAGCCCTGTCTGCTCACACCTTCCTTCATGAAGGTCTGATGCTGGGACTTGTAGGCCGGTGAAGAGGGCATGAAGACCCTAATGCCGGTCAGGTTTGATTCGGTGACTCCACAGAGGTTGGTGCGTAGGTCTTGCTCCTGCTACCTTCAGCTCCCATTTATCTAAGTTCATTCATTCAAATTAATTCTCGATGAACGCAATTGCCTCCACAGGGGAGTGCCAGGAGCTCACATAACTGTCAGCCCTCCTTTCCTCAAGTGCACACAGCCACTGCGATCTCCATCATGCAGCTTGGGCTGGGAGGTCAGCCTGACAATCCCCCGGAGTCAGACAGCTCTGTGCTGCTCCTCCTCAGACACCAAAGTTCATTTAAAGCCTTCCCTTTATTCCCTGTTGCCCGGCTGCCCAGCTGGCAGAGGCTGGGACTGAAGCAGCAGCGGGCTGTGAGGGGGACCCACTCCATGCTGATGAGAGCTGCCAGGGCTGATATCCGCAGGAGGGTTGTGCAGAGCCACTCGGTGCCTTCAGGCCTTGGCTGAACGAGGGAAGGATCTCTGTCAGGAGCACGGGAAAGCCGCAGGGGCTTCATCTGACCCTAGCTATCGAATAACACCACCGAGGAGCAGTCTGTGCCCTCAGCAGCACTTCAGACTGAAAAGCAAGATGGGTTTTGCTTGATCGCCTGCTATTCTGGTGGGACAGGAGCCTGGCTCAGGAGCAGTCCTGGGCTAACGTCACCAGCAGGACCCACGATAGCATCATGCTTCTTGCTGGCACGGAGAAATCATCCTCTGCTTTCTGTTCCTGAGCTTTGAAGCAAACCTCCCCCAGTCTCGTGGCAGCTCGGAGGGAGCAGGATGGAGCTTGCTGCTCCCTGGCTGCTCTCGCAGCCCGCCCGGGAGGCAGGGAGCAAGGATGGGGGGTGCCACGGGGCACGGCTGGGAAACTGGGGGGCCAGAAGAGTGTGTTAGTGAGCTTATTTTAAAAGCGCGCTGTGGTTGTCCTTTGGGTTCCTCTTATAATTTAGAAAGAGATGGAAGTGTTTGAAACTCTGGTTTCCGATGCCTGATACTAGCTGGGTATCAGAGTCCAGCTGAGCTCAGGGGATATCCTTGTTCCTGGTGATTTCCTGAGGCTGCTCAGGCCCTGCTCCACCCCTGGTTAACAGAGGTATCTTCATATCCCCATTTCAATTGTGTAACTTCAGGGAGCAGCTACCAGAGCCCGGACAAAAGCCGGCTCGCAGCACAGGCCCTTTACAACGTGACAAACCGTGGCTGCGTGAGTGAAACGGCTGGATTTCACGGTCACCTCCGCAAGCTGCTTTCTCCCCTCTGCGCTTGGCCAGCCTTCTCCCGGGATCAGTGACAGAAGCAGATGGGGCTGAAGTGACAGGTCACGTTGGCGTCTCGCACATCACACCAGCCTGGGCTGTTGAGCGCAGGGAGATTTGGTCTGGCCCACCCTGTCACGTCAGCTGTTCCCAAGCTGCGTTAAGGATTAGTGTTTCAGACGAGTCCTTTCTTTCTGATAGCGATAGCGCTTGATAAATTGGAACCAGGCAACCATCTGAGGTGCTGTGCCCCAGAGTGCTGTGTTCCTCCGAGAGGCACTGGAAGACTGCGGTGCAGAGAGCGGGTCAGAGGCAGTGACACCAGCACCGGGGTATGAAACCCCTCTTGAACCACGCCAGCCCGCAGAGCTCAGAGTGTGGCTGGGGAGCGGTGTGGAAATGGAAGACAAAACTAA
>NW_010388861.1:27958-31309 GCF_000710305.1 Buceros rhinoceros silvestris | reverse complement strand
TGGTAGAAACCCCCTCTTGAACCACGCCAGCCTGCAGAGCTCAGCGTGTGGCTGGGGGACGTTTGGGAAATGGAAGCCAAATCCCAGCAGCACTGGTGGGATCAGAGCATCCACAACCGGCAGCCCTGGCCTCGGTTCCCCTCATGCCAGCAGGGTCACAGCATGCCTCTGCCATCCTGGCTGCAGTGGTGACGAGGCGCGAGCCACACTGAGGCGCTCAGTACCACATCGCTGGGGGCAAGCTGAAGGGACCCAGCTGGTAAAGAGGGCATCCTGCCCCGGTGGGCTCTGCAGCCCAAAGCCCCGCAGCTGCAGCAGCAACAGGGCTGGGCGCTAGCAGGAGTGTGAGTGCAGCAGCGTTTGCCCCCACACGAAGGGTTTGCAGCAGCCGCAGCAGCAGCAGCCCAGCGTCAGGAGAGAAGGAGGAGACCCGGGGAGCCTGCGGTCTTCCCTCCCCTCCTACCCTCGCCAGCCCCCGAGTTAGGGACCTCCTCTGCCAAGAGCAGCATCTTTCTTCTTGACGGGCTTTTTCATGCCTGAATTCTAATATTTTTGTTTTGAGTCCATCTAAACTTTACCCGCCTCAACGTCTCCAGCCAGGAGCTGTTAAGTGACGTGCTGTGTAGAAACAGGCCTCCCTCCCTCTTCTCCAAACCCGTTACCTGATAACCCCGTCTGATGTTTCTGTGCCACGGGAGGCGGCGCAGAGCTCATCCCCTGCTCGCTTTCCAAAGCACAAATGATGGTATTGACCCGTTTCACATCTCCCTTCAGCCGTCTCTGCTGCGGGCTGAAGAGCCTGACCCTGTTAAGCCATGGCTGGTGAGGACACAGCTCTGCAGTTCTCATTGCTCGCATTGCCCTCGCTTGTGCCTTTGCTATTTTCACTGGATTCTTTTAACCAAAGAGGACTGGAGCTGTGCGTGGAGTTCAAGCTGTGGGCTCTTGTGGATGGACTCAGCGGTGTAACAGCATTTCTGCCTCGTTCCCTGTTCTTCTCGTCACAACTTTGCATTTGCTTTGCTTTTTTTTCCTAAATAATGGAGGTAACGATTTCAGAGAACTATCACTGTTAGACCAACATGTCACTCCTGCGTTAATCACAGCTCAGGCTTCCTTGCTCTGGTGTATATATGACAGGGCATTTTTCTCCATGAGTTGTTTCATCTCATTGATACTGAATTTCATCTGTAATTTTACGACGCAGGCATTCGATGTCAAGAGATCTTTTGCAGCTCTTTGCCGGCAAATTACATTCTTTGCCCTGAATGATTTAGTATCATCAGCAAACTGTCATCTCTATTCAGCTCCGTTTCCAGACCATTTATGAGCATGTTGAGCAGCGCATGTTCCAGTGGCACACGCCCGCTAATCTTCTACCATGGCAACTGGCATTTTCTTGCCACTTTTTGTTTCCTATCCTTTAATGAGTAGTTAATCCAAAAGAGAAGCTGAATTTTTATCCCCAAATTGACCAGCCACTGGGAGAGCCTGGTGGGGTGTCAGTGTGAGTACTGTGTGTTAGGACCTGAGCTGAGATCCCAGCTCAAGGATTAGCTTTGAGCCTCCCTAATTACCCCAGCACGGTCTGTCCTTTGGGGTTTTCCGCCTCTGCTCGCTCTGGGTTGTTTGTGCCCTCCTCCCCACGGAGAGAGGGTCACACCCATCACTCCTCCTTCGGTAACATCCCATGGACTGGCCGCTGTCAAATCCGCCTCCTCCTCTCTGCACTTGCCAAATTTATCCTGTTAAAGCATTTGATGGGCACCCTCGTTACCCCACATCACTCTACTGGTGCAAGTCCATGGCCTCCAGTGGTGCTGCTGGCTTGGAGATGTCTCATCTGGGGCCTTTCTTCACCCCCTGCCTGGCTGCCCCTCCAGCCAGAAGCAGGGCTGGGGATAACACCTCATCTTTACACTGAGTTTCCTAAAAAGCCACTCCTCGCTCCGGCAGCATTTCAGGGTATTCGTGCAGGAGAGCTGCGAGCCAGCAGCTCAGGACCAGCGGAGCACAATGGTTAATTAGCAGGTTACAAATTGTCTTCTAAACGGACAGCTGATGGGGCTTCAGGGCTTTTAAATCATCCTCCTATTAGCAGAGTTTCCCAGGATGGTATATCAGACATTTCTGTTTATAGTCAAGAGGCACAAAAGCTGCTTTCAGGGACTTACACAGATGAGTCCGACTCCAGTGTGTGCAGAGGAGAGGAACCAGACCTGGGGCAGCAGAACCTCGCTTTTCCATTGCAGGTGGGAGGGGAGATAGGCGGAAAGGGCAGCTGAAAAGTCTGTGGCTCCCTCCAGGCAGCACAATTACTAGACAGATTTTTCAAAAGAGTTAGAAAAAAATAGCCTCTCACGTACTAGCTTCAAGAATCCTGCCCAGTGGGGGATCTGAGCACTGGAAAAGCAGCTCTCACCTCTCACAAAGCTCTCCTCCCGCAGAAGAAATGCCAGTTCTGGTGCTGACACGTGCCTGGAGAACTGGGTACCCAAAGGTTCCTCTAACGCGTCTGAGGGTACTTGTTTTTAAAACAAGAAGGCAATGAAGGAGCCCAGAGATGCCAAAGCCTGTTAAAGCTTTTGGTCTGGAGAACTGTTAGTAGGAAACACGCTTAAACAGGGATGGGTAATGGCATCAGCGCTGACCCCACGGCCACGGGCTGGGTGTGTGCATGGTGGGAGGATGGACAACGCAGCACCGGAGAGCGTTGGGGATCCGCGGGCCGTGTCCCCGTTAGGAGCAGGCTCTGCCCACCCTGACCACTCTGGGGCTGGGAGTTGGGAAAGCCTTGCATAAATCTCAGGATAAACAGACGCCGTCTTCTCCGACTGCTTCAGGTTTCTGTCCCCTCCTCGCCTCTCTTCCCCTGCTGCGCGGGAACGGTTAAACCACGAGACGATAAAGTCATTGTCATATTTCATGATTTTGGGGGCGGAGAGGAAGCAGGAGGAGGAAAACATGTTTTGCTTCCCCACGGCCTGGGTGTGTCGGAACAGGCTGACAGCAGCTCTGGGCAGCACTGAGCGAACGCGACAGCAGCAGCGAACCCCGTCCTCCCACCGCACCGCCCAGGGCTGCTCCTCTGCGGGCACAGGACGGGGCGACTGCGGTCTTGCCCATTCCCCACGGTGCCCGTTAGAAGCGAAAATAGAAGCAGACTAAGGGAAAAGGCAGCCTGGCTTTGAGGGAGGGGTGTCACAGGAGGGTGAGTTGTGCAGTGTCCCCGTGACGGCGACCTTGGTGTGTGCCGAAGAGCCAGTGCCCAAGAGGGGACAGCCGGGGGACGCAGGTCCCAGCGCTGCAGCCACGCAGGAGCTGCCTCTCGTGGCGTCTCGCGAGTGGCAG
>NW_010388861.1:26412-27873 GCF_000710305.1 Buceros rhinoceros silvestris | reverse complement strand
CTCGTGTCGGCTCGGAATTGGCAGCTCGGGCCACAGCCAGGCTTTTGCAGCGCGGCTCCTGGGCACAGGCTCGCTCCTCGCTGCTCCCTGGCAGGGACAGGGCTAAAGTCAAGCTGAGCAGCCAGGCAGGGGCACGCTGCTCCCCCCCGCAGCTTACGCAGGCCCTGGCTCAGCGCTCCGGCTGTGCGGATGCTCTGGCTTTCCGGTTCCTGTCCTCGGGGACACAGCCAGGCATTGTAAAGGGTCCAAACCGCATCATTCTTTGCATGACAAACGTGCGGACTCAGAGGAAACAATAAGCACGCCCAGGCAGCACCCTGCCTCAGTTTCCCTGTCAGATATGGGCTGCCGTCAGCATTTCCAAGGCGATCTGTGCTCCTTCTTCCCTGTCTCTCCTCCCACACGAGGTTTCCCCAGGGATGGAGGGCTCCAGCTCTGGCTGCAGCCGCCTCCTTCGCACTCTCTCTAAACTGCTGAGCTTCTTCTACAGCTGCTTTAAAGGCCAGAGGTCCATCTGCACCTTGCTCCCCCCCAGCCTCCTCAAACGAGCAAGATCTCCAGGTCGCTGCTGGTTTACTCTCTCTATAATTCCAAGGTCTCGGTTTGGAGCCACGCAGACTCATTAGATCCCTCCCTACGTGGCTCTCCAGATGGAGCAGCACGAGCAGTTCCTCTGAGCCTGGAGGCAGCAGTGAAGTTCTTGCAGCAGTTTCTTGCAGTAACTACCCAGCGTCGCCTTTCACCAGACCCTGGCCCGTTCTGCGTCAGGCCTGGACGTGCTGAGGGGTGGCTCCCCTGCGCACAGACGCCTCTGCACTGGTTCCCAAATCCTTGCTGAGAAATCCAAGGACAACAGAGCTCTTGTCTTCCTCAGGATAACAAGCTTCCACCTCTACTGGAGCCAAAAGTCCCCCCAAAGCCTGTCCCCGGCTTGCTCCCTGCACCATCCCCACGGTATGCAGGGCCAGGCTGCCGTGGGGGTGAGCTGAGCTGCCCGCAGAGGCTGGGCAGAGCCGGCAGGAATGGAGACCAGGATCCTGCATTTCCCACACCCAGCCCCGTGATGCTGGGGGTGGCAGATGACTGGAATAAAAGTCCTGTTTCCAGCCCGGTTGGACCTCACCACGCTGACGCTTTCTCGAACGGCTGAGCCGGCAGTTTGTGCTGCCACTTTCCTCTTTGTGTTTGGCTTTTGCTTGGCAGTGCAAAATGGCAGCGTGGTAATCTCACGCCTCACACGCTCCCCAGCCCCGTCGCTCAGCTGGGAGGGGAATTCAGGGATGCCTTGGCTCGGCCCTTGTTGCACAAGGGCAGCCCCAGCCACGTGCGGTTACAAAATGGGGGGAGCATCTGTGATAACGCTGCGCACTTGGAGCCATCGTCCTGCAGAACACGGGCTGTGGCAGCGTCCGGGTGGGAGTGGGAGCCGCTCCCCGGGGGGGAGCCCCGAGGAGGGCACAA
>NW_010388861.1:24320-26297 GCF_000710305.1 Buceros rhinoceros silvestris | reverse complement strand
CCCTGCCCCGAGGGGCTCAGCAGCGTTGGGTGGCAGGCCAGCATCTGCCCAGCATGACATGGTGAGCAGCGCTCCTCGTGGCACCCCGACAATACCGTCTAACCAGGGCACAAAGCTTTTCTTTGGACACATTGGTGCTCTGCAGACGTT
Source organism: Buceros rhinoceros silvestris (assembly GCF_000710305.1). NCBI lineage: Eukaryota > Metazoa > Chordata > Aves > Bucerotiformes > Bucerotidae > Buceros > Buceros rhinoceros. The sequence goes on along the minus strand of NW_010388861.1, from coordinate 26,147 downwards.
GTGGCTGAGACCAGCGTGATGCCCCCCGGCCCCTGACACGGCTGTGTCTATTATCGGTCCCACACAGGGACAGAGAAGTGCCTGGCCCGTGGCCTGCCTCCCATTTAGTGTCAGTAGTTCATTAGGGCAGAGGGTTAATTTTCACCTCCTCATCTCTAGAGCAGAGCTTGCTGGTGTGGTGGCAGCTGGCTGAATCCAGTGGAGGTAGCGGTGGACCCTGGTAGGAGGGCACCCTGACGGGACAAAAATCACTCCCGACATCACCAGGCTGGATTTTAGCTGCATCTTAGATGGGCTCCCAGCTCTTGGACACTTCAGGCATGAGCTGGGTCTTTGGCCCAAATCTGAAAAGGTCCCTGAAACTTGGTCTGCCTTGGTCAGCAGTGGGATTGTGCAGGACACTGCTCTGCCTCTGCCCCAGGAGGCAGGACCGGAGGCGCTGTATCCCTGTTTCTTGCTCTCCTCCTACGCCCCTTACTTTCTGACTTTTCCATTCGCACATCATTGGAGTGAGGAGGAAGGAGCCTCTCTTGCTGACCGTTCCTGGGCAGTTCTTACATGTCCTGGTGGGCTCAGGGGCAGGCACTGACTCCCCTGCCAGGAGTCCTCGCTTGATCCTTTACCCGGTTGCTGTGTCTCTGCTCTTGCAGGCAGAGGAGAAGAGAACAGCAGAGAAGAGGAGAGCAGACAGTGACAGAGGCCCAGAAAGTGAGCACAGCCGGAAGGTGAGTGGGGCCCCATGTCCCTGTGGGGGGACCCTTGTCTTTGAAGAGGAAACCAGTAGGATGTGCCTTCCCACAAGTCAGAGTTGCCTGAGCCCCAGGGAAGCAACAGCGTGCTCTGACGTGGTCCCCACTCTTCATCCCTCTCGTCATCCAGCTTTGCTGATTCCACAGAAGCAAAGCAGCGCTGGAGGAGGTGACAGGGACCTTCACACCCTGGTGTGGCTGCTCAAGCCCCTAGTACTGCAGAGGGGCAGGGTGTCATGGAGGGAAATGTGGTTTCTCTCCCCAGACCGTTTGCTGGTGGGTTGGAAGGCTCAGGCTGTATCAGCTCCAGCTCCTCGTGGCAGAGGCTGGGTGGGACGGAGGTGAATTAAAGCCCTGGCTTTCCCACTGAGTGTTTAATGCAAACCCTGGAGGACGTGCTGGCTCCCCTGAGCCTGCAGATGCTCTTAATTAACGGAGCACAAATTTAATCACTCACCTCAGTGTGATTCATTAGGAGGACAGGGATGGGCTCTGAAATGTGAACTCCACCTGAAAGCAGAGGAGAGCACAGTAGCCCAGTGGCTCAGCTAACCCCAGTGATGGTGCAGCTGAGCTGAGACCCTGGCCAGGGACCTGCCCTGCGAGCCCTGCAGCCATCCTTGAAGCCACCTGCCAGTGAGCGTGGGTGCCAGCCTCAGCCTTTCCTGTGCTTTTGCCTTCTGCTCTGACAAGGGTCAAGGTAATGGTGCAGGGCACATCCCTCGTCCCCCAGCTCTGGTGTGGAGCCCTGCTCTCACGAGCTGTGTGCTGCTCGGGCCCTGCAGCTTCTCCTCTATGGGTGCATCAGGGTCTGTGGCAGCAGGACAGAGGGACCATGCCTTACCCTGGCATGGGGCTGGGAGCAGCTCCAGGCCTGTGCCCCAGCCCAGGGACCGGCGCCTGCCCTCGCTTTACCCTGGCGTGTCCTGCCTTTCTGTGGACCTCTCCTCTCCCTTCTTGGGGCTGCAGTCTCAGGTCCCCCAGCTCCTGCCAGCTAACGAATGGAGGAGCAATTACTGCCACCCACGAGGGTGGGTCTCCTTGGTAACAGGGCTCTCAGTCACTCCTTCCCGCAGCT
>NW_010388861.1:23832-24156 GCF_000710305.1 Buceros rhinoceros silvestris | reverse complement strand
AGGGCACGGGGATGAAGTGATGAATTACCCACTAGTAATTAGCACCCCAGGACTCAGCGCTGCACTGAGCTATTTGCCACGCAGCGTTGGTTGACAGCGCACCATGCCAGCTGGCCCCTGTTTCCACCATGTCCATTAACCTGACAGTGGGGTTACCACCCCCACCCCTCCCCCGTGCTCCATCAGCTCTGAACGCTCTTTTCATTAAGCTTTACATTTTTGAACAGTGGCAGCCCTTGACTAGTCCATCGTGAGGAGGAGTGAGAAAGCCAGGGGCTAAAAGCAGGGAAGGCGAAGAGCCCCTTTGCTCTAGAAGGCTGCTCT
>NW_010388861.1:18943-23651 GCF_000710305.1 Buceros rhinoceros silvestris | reverse complement strand
GGTGGTGGGCTCTGGGGATGCCTGATGGCCACAGAAGGGGGTCTCCCTCCTCGACCCTCTCAGCGTGAAGGATTGCAGAGGCATAACTTTAAGTGTCCCAGCATCTTCAGATGGGGGAATTCCTGGCTCTGGTGCATCTTCTCCAAGTGCATCTCTCGAACTCTGTTGGGAGGTGTTGTGAGCACTCCAGGAACTAACCATGTGCCAGAAGTAAACCTCAGCAAAGTGCCTCTTCCAGGAAAAATGGAGAACAAACATTGGGTTGCAAAACCCTCAGGTGAGCAAGAGCTCAGCAGGTGAACACCGCTGCCCTGTTCATGCCTGCAGTGAATGCGACTGCAGGTACCGAGGGGGCGAACCAGCCCTGTGGCTGTTCGCACACAGAGTTAGAGGGATCACTGTCACTGTTGAACCCCTGGGAGGGAATGGGGCTTGTTCTGACTTGGCTGCAGATTTACAGCGCGACTCCAAGCAAGCCATGAAACTTCTGCCTCAGTTTCCCTCTCTGTAAGTCAGCCAGCCCTGGGATGAGTACATTTAGGCTGTGAGTAAAGCAGGGCCCTTCTAAAGCGTGCACATCACTGTAGAGATACAAAGTGCGGATGATGTGGCTGTTTCAGACATTTCCATTAACGAGAAGCTCTTTTTCCTCCTCCAGGACGGTGGGAAGTCAGGCCAGAGGAGCCCCGGAGACCTGAGTTTCCCCATGACTGGACGGGAGCGCTCAGAGTACATACGTTGGAAGAGGGAGCGAGATCAGATCGACCTGGAGCGACTGGCACGTCACAAGAACGCGAAGGGCGAGTGGCGACGGGCTTGGGATGTGGAGAAGTCGGAGCACATGTAGGTCCTCTACTGCCCCGGGGTGGTTCCTCTACAGCCAGTGGTGATCTCACACAGATACTCACTGCTGATCCAACCCTGCTGCCGTGTGCTGCTCCCTGACCCAACCCACTCTGCTCTCTCTTTCTCCTGACCATGTCTATCTGTGGGACCAGATACCAGAGTGATTCTTGTGTTTCCTTGCTGACGTGAGGTCCCCCACCCCGACAGGAGACACTGTGCTGGCAAAGATCACCTGCCTTTGATCCCAGCTTGGACTGTGGGAGGGAGGGGAGCAGGAGCTGACACCCAGTCTATGTCTGGAGGACCGTCTCCATCTCCCCATGGACAAAGCCAATGTCCGCAGGTGCTCAGCTAGAAACAGGGATGTACAAACTCATGTTGCTAGTCCACGGGTTTTGTCCCTCCCTTGCTTGTTTCTCCTTTTCAATCCCTGGACAGGCCGATGTGCCCACCTAACACCACCACACCTAAACCGAGCCCGTGCAGGGACTGCTGTGCCAAGGGGCTGCTTCAAAGGGCCGCCTGTACGATACAGGGGAAATGCCGGGGGTGGCAGTGTGGGAGAGCTCTTCACGGGCTCTGACGCTTCCCTGCTTTAAACACTGTCCCTCTAATTGTGCTCGCTCAGCTGGGCCACGCCAGGTAGAAAGCTCTGGAGGATGGGCTGGCAGCAGGACAAGGTTCTCACAGGGTGGAGTTAGGGAACGTGGCATAGGTTTGCTGATAAGAGTGTTCAGGGCAGATAGGTGAGACAATCTTTTGGCTGAGGAATGGGACCAAACACATTGTTTTTCAGTCACTGAGACCCCAACAACAAGAGGTGAATTGACTCCAGTGGGCTGAGGGTGGCTGACAGGACAGTCTGAGCCCTACCGTTCTCCTCAGAGCAGTTTTTTAGAGAAAAGCCATACTACACATCAAGCAGGATTAGGAACCGACCACACGGGTCTGTTCTGAGATGATGGGTTCTGAGGTGACTTCAGACTGTGTTTGGAAGCTTGGGAAGCTGCATTTGAGCATGGTACAGCTGCTCCACAGGCATCTATAGGCTTTGTGGATGTTCACAGAATGAAGCATACACATGCGGGTACTGATGTAAAGGTTTTAGAGGTTCTCCTTTGGGGTAGACTTGCCTCACAGCCTCATTTCTCCTGGTTAGTGCACGCAGTTCCAGCTCCTGCTGATGAACCTGCAGGGGTCTGCCAGGGGCAGGTGCAGAGAGGCTGAAGGCTGGAACCTGCGTCGTCTCGAGGTCTCTTGCCCACATTTTCTCACGCTGGAGGAGCACCGTCAGGTCTGACAATGCCTGTTTTTAACCTGCAGGTTTGAAGAGGACTTTGTTAAGGATGGGGAGCCAGCCTTGGATAATCCCAGCAATAAGAAAGGTTGGCAAGGGACACCTAGCCTCTGTCCTGACGCTGGCGAATGCTGATCGTGCGAATCCCAGTGCCACAGCAGCTGCCGTGGCTGTCAGTTGGGAAACTGCGCTTTCCTGGGCAGCGCCTCTGAGCGCAGTGCTGGGGTCTCAGCCCGCTCTGCTTTGCAGGGTGCTCAGGGGATGGGATTTGAACGTCTGGGTGCAAGTGCTTTTTACCTTCCCAGGGAGAGCAGTGGCTTCTGTAACCTCGTACGACACCATACGGAGACTCAGCACTGCCTCCCTTCCCAAACACTGGTTTGAGAGGCAGTCCTATTCCAGAGCACACCATCTCTGAGCCCTGTGGCACATGCTGGCTTCTCCACTAGCATAAGTCCATCACGACTCCTGTTTCTCAGGAGATGGACTGGCAGAACGAAGCTTTCCCTTGTGACGCCCTGTTTGAACGTCAGGCTTTCTGCTGCGTGTCCACAGAACCTCGCTCACTCCTGTGCGTGCTTTGCTCTGTGCTTTCAGGGGGAAGAAACGCAAGGAAATTCCAGCACAGGCCCTTTCCTCCCGACGGGAGAGGTGAGTAAACCACACGACTCGGCTCTGCCACCCCCCTAAATGTCAGCACTGCTGATGCTCCTCCTGGAGAGTCCTCTCCAGGCACACGGCAGACCTGGAGGGCCTCTGGGACACGTGCCGTGTGGCCGCTCTCAGAGCTGCGTGGTGCGTCTGTGCTGTGCTGCAAGGGACAAGGAGCCTTCCAAGAGCAGCACAAGGGAGGCTGTCTCCAAGGAGTAAGATTTAAGGTTATAATTGGAGTTTCGAGTAAAAAATGCAGAATTGTCAACTGTATTTATTACTTCAGAAAACGTATGTATAGAGGCCTCCCCCTCCAGGGGTGCTTTCCAGGGATTCGAGGATGTTGGCCCCTTCCCTCGTCCCTCAGCTGGTTCTGCTGTGTCTTGCACGGCATTTCCAACCTGTCTCCTAGGTGGAGGAGGGCATGGAGTGAAAGTGAGCGACCCTGGTGCGAAGGCAGTACCTGCGGTGAGCAGCCGAGCCAAAGGCAAGGACAGACTGACGGGCAGAGCCCGGAGGTAAGGAGCGTGCCCCAGCGCCGTGATAGCGCTTGTGATGTGCGTGTCCAGGTCTCGTTCCCTGCCTAACCCTGAAGAGGGACAGACAAAAAAAGATAGTGCTCCACAACGCAGCAGCTCCGATGAGCTCACCCTGGCTCGGGACCACGACTGGCAGGACTTCACTGTGTGGGGTCTGTGGTACCTGCGGGGAGCACTGTCGCTCTAGGGACCCGCTGCAGAACAGCCCCACGGGTCAGAGTTACTCCGGGCAGCACCGGCACACGCTGCAGCAAGTGTCTGAACGTCTTAGCTGACCTCCAGGCACTGCTGATATGGAGGAGCAGCCTCCAAAGCCAGTTCCCGACTGCACCAACAGTAATTAGGATTGCTCCTGTGGTGCAGATGTCTTGTCTTCTTACAGCCCTCTCCTCAACAATCCCTGACATGGCGAGGGGGGACATGGCCAGCTCCTGCCAGCTCCGGGCAGCACACAGCCATGGGGTGACTCGCACAGAGGCAGGTTCAGAATATCAGCCAAACTAAGAGGGTTCTACAGGCTCGCCCACATCCTCCCAGGCCCCCTCCCCGCTGCTCTCCGTAATTAAATTTCAGCGCAGTCTCCAGTTTCCTGGAGCTGCACTGACGGTTTAATAACAGGGATTGTCCGCGCAGCCCTGCCGTGCCCTTGAGCGGCCAGCAAGAGGATGGAGAGTTGATTCCATACTCCTGGCCTCTTCATTTATCCAGACACAAAACCATTCTGGCAGCGGTTAGTGTTGGTGCTCTTCAGCCACCCAGGTCAGCTCTGACACACGCAGTTCCACAGAGGCACAGACAGACAGACACACGCTTCACAGGGGCTCTCACAGCATTTCCCGGAGGCAGTTCTTTAGCTGCTTCTTGCTGTTGCTTGGCTGAAGCGGGGAGCGTTGGGCAGGGCCTGGTGTGCGGGTTCTGCTGGGTCAGGGCAGTAGTGGGTCTAACACAGAGCCTGGCGCTCTGCTAAGCCTGAAGATCTTCTGATGTTGCTTTTGTTTCCAGTGGCTGTGCTGGCGGAAAGACTCCCGAGCAGCCCTAACTGCCGAGGACTGGGAATCGCCACAGCATAAAGCTGGGTTATCTCCTCTCTGCCTCAGCCCTGTTCGTTAATCGTCCTTTTGAAAACTGAATCTAGTTCTGGTAAATTGATGAGGAACAGGATGAAGGGCATGCAAATACCCACGTTAGCTTTATTTGTCAGCAACATTCCAGCCCTTTCTGTTCTTCAGCTCCATCCCAAATAAAATGTACAAAATTTAACGCACTGGCATGATGAGCTCCACCATCCAGCCTGAGCTCTGCAGGGCACCGCTGAAAGTACAGCCCCGGAGCTGGGGCTGTTTTCCAAGCAAAGGGGCTCTTCTGTGGCTTGGGG
>NW_010388861.1:14170-18862 GCF_000710305.1 Buceros rhinoceros silvestris | reverse complement strand
GGGCCTCTTCTGGGGCTTGAGCTGGCGCAGCCGATGGCGGGGACCTCGCTAGCCCTGCTTTGGTGCTGGGTCTGTCCCCAAGCCCTGTAGGACTGCTCCAAGCTGCTTTGCCCTCCGGGTTATGAAGGTCACCGCACCCGGCTCTACAGGCTGAGAGAGGCCGCAGGTGCTTGCGACTGCAGCTCACCTCTGCCCGAAGGACTCCGCTAGACAAAGACAGCGTGAAGCAGCTTAGCTGTTTGGAGGAGCCTGGGATGGCAGTTCCCACAGGGCTCCTGTAACACGTTTGCCTCTCGAAACGCCTGACTCTGCACTCGCCTCAAGGTGCATTTTCATTTTTTGTAGCTGAAGAGGCCAGGAAGCCCAGCAGAGTCTGTCTAGAGAAGAATGCAATCTCACCCCCCTTTGCACGTGATGTGTTTTCAGAGTACGGGCAGGGCGCCCTGTGTGCGTGTGATATATACGTGTATGTGGACAAAAATAAACCCTGTGGGTGCTGTAACTCACCAGGAGGTGAGGAGGGAAGGGCAGGGAAGCCCCCTCCTGCTGAGCACTGCATGGGCAGATGCAGATTTGTATTCACCCCAGCAAATTCAAACGAGCAAAAGGAAGTGGTTCATCTCGCAGCCTCTAAGGAAGCCGCGTCCCTCTTTGGCACAGGGTGGTGTAGCTGCTGCAGATTTCTTATGGGGTCAAAACGCACTTACACGAATCCTTGGAAGAGCCTGTCTGCTGAGCATGGCTCAAACCAGAGACACCACCTCAGGGTCAGGCAGTCCCAGAGCTGCACGGTTCTGGAAGCTGGAGCAAGTACTGGGGAGGTGTTGAACACACGTGCCCTCTTTCCAAGCTCTACCCTAAGCATCTGCTGGTGATGCTGCGAGGGGAGGGGAGCCAGGGCCAGCTGGACTCTCCAGCTGGTGCTCATGGCCACTCCTGCAGTCCACGTCCCCGGTCTCCCAAGCTACTTCAAAGCAATTTTATCCTTCACTGTGTGTCTCTGGAGAGATCTAGGACCTTGGGCACTGCCAGGCAGGTCTGTGGCAGACATCAGTGTCAGCAAACCGTACATCTTATTAGTTTGATGACAACTCTCTGCTCTGGCAATTGGATTTTACGTTTTCATTACGTTTAGAATGATAACAACCAGCTCCTGATGATTGAGTGGTCTCAGATGACTGCCTCTGGATGGGCTGAGTGCTTGGCAGGTGCCAAAAGGAACTGGGCCAGTTATGTCTGCCACCTTTATCTCTTGGAGCCTGGTCAGGGCTCAGAGAAGGAATGCCCAGCCCTGGCAGGCAGGCAGGGAGCGTGGCTTTGCCATACGAGAATGGGAAGGCCTGAATTCTGGTATTTTTTTTTTCTTGACAGATGGGATGCAAAAGAAGGCGAGGACCTGTCTCTTCTGAAGGATGACCTTGATGGCCAGGTGAGTTTGGGAGTACAGGGCTGGCTGATGAGTTTGAGAAAAGCTGGAGGCTCTCAGCCAGTACAGAGCTGCGAGACCTCTGTGTTGGGGTGAACGTACCCCTCGTTAGCACGCTCCAGACAGGATGAAGTGAGAGCAACGTTGCTTCTTGCATTGACTCTCTGTCAGCACAACCACCACTACATCCTTTTACATCTTTTAATGGCCTCTGCAAGTGTTTCCTCAAGTCCTGAGAGTCGCCATAGACAAGGAATACCATCTACTGGTGTTTTAATAAGCCAAACTAAATATCTCCTTCTTTTCTCAGAGGAGCCTTGGTATGGACAAGCGGAAGAGCAGAAGTGAGGAGAGGGCGGAAGAGAACTGCACAGCTGAGCTGGAGGAGAAGGTGAAGCAGCCAAGCCTTCATGACCATGGGTCCTCCTCATCACAAAGGCTACGAAGTGGAAAGCTCCAGTCTGCCCACAATGGCCAGAAGGAGGAGCGGAGAGGAGTGAAGGGCTTCAGCACGGGGGTGTCTGTGGCCAGCACAGGTGCCTCAGAGCCAGGGCCCAAGCCAAGTAAGGAGGCTGTTGGGGAAGCTGCCAATGGGAAGCCTGAGAGTGCTGACACCTCCCAGGAGAAGGAGAGCACTAACAGCGCTGCTTCACAGAGCAGCCTGGTGAGCACTGCCCAAGCCACCAGGAACGGCAGTGAGGAGACCTTGTTGTTGCCCATGGAAGCGAATTCTGGTGGAGGCTTAGAGAAAAACACAGCTTCAGAACAGGAGTCCACTGAGGACCCTTCAAAGTGCCACGGAGGGAAGCCGGACCCAGCAGCAGGAGACAGGCTGGATGCAGGTCAAGGACAGCTGGTGAGAAAAAGTGGTGAGGAAGTGGCCCAAAGCACGGCCCTTCAGGGGCAGACCCTGGCACCGAAAGGCAGAGAAGGTGCTGAAGGCACTGAGCACAGCGGAGAGCCTTCGCCCCCCAGGAAAGCCAACTCTGACCAGACTGTTGCGTGTGAGCAGGATGGAGCAAAATCACAGTCCAGGGAAGGGGACCAGCCTGAGGACAAGGACAGTGGGGACACTCTCAACTAGCAAAGATTGCACCGGCTTGCCTGAGGCAGAAGGTGAGTTCCTGGCCCCGCTCCCCATGGTGTGTTTGTTATCCCATGAGTGTTCTCAGCCATAGTACAGCTCCACTGTCCCATCTGCTGTGGCCACATTGGGGTCGTACCCTATAGCTCCCCAGAAACGTTCATTAACAGTGATATGGATCCCTCGGGTAGCCTCAATCTGTGCCTCACAAAGACCCGCCCTGGCGTGGATGGGGAGCCAGTGGGAAGTCCAACAAGAACGTTTGGCCAGAAGATGGGATTGCTGAGTCTGGCTGATGACACGCGTGAGCTCGGGCACAAACTGAAACTATTCCGGGGAGGGGATGACCTCAGAAAGGAGAGTGGGATGAATTTATTTCTGTCTCTGGAGTGATCACAACTAGAATAACTTGAGGTCAGCGTGGTCCCTTTCCCAAAACACTTGCAAAGCTCTAGAGGCCCCCCTCGTGGACAGAGGTTTGAGGGGGTCGGCTGTGGGGGGGATTCTCTTCCCAGTGAATGCTGACCTTGATTTGCTCTTGTGGTAACACTAACGTTGAGGCAGCGTGTAAATACGAAGGGTGAGATGGTCCCTGTTGAAAAGGCCTGTGACCCGAATGGGAAGGAGGAAGGACAGATCTGGTTACGTAGCAATGCTCCACGTTTTCCACCGACAAAGAAGTTCCTTTCAGAAAGGCAAATGCAGCATGAGAAAAGCCAGGAGAAGGAACAGTGTGACAGGTAGAAAAGTGAGGGAGAAGTTAGGTGGAAGGGGCAAGGTGAGAGTGCCGGGCTCTTTGGCAGTTACCTTTGCCAGAGGTGTTTTTCCTGGGTGCCGTCACACAGGTCGGGGTATCACACCCCATGGGCTAGCCCGGACCCGTAAGGCAGCGTGTGATTCCACCAGGGCAGCAGGGTTGTAATTCTCTCCACCTAACTCAGGCTGAGCACAGAGGCACCTCACTCCAAATCCGGGATTCGTTCCTCTCCAAAGGAGAGAGAAGAGCGCTTCCAGCACCCAGTCCAGCTTTCCCAACACCCCGGTTGCTCTCAGGCTGCTCCTGGCTCTATCCTTTAAGCAGAGGCAGCATCTCTGTTCCCTCAGCAGGCACTTCAGGCGATTAGCTGCTCAACGCTCAGCAGGCAGATCGTCCCCCGATTCCAGCAGGCTTTTCTTCAGACCCCGACCCAGCAGCTTGTCACTGGGTATCGCTTAGTTTTCATCCCAGAGGTACAAATGAGCTTAGGGATGAAGTGGTTAAGCTGCTAACAAAGACTTTCGCTATAATCCGGTACTATACAAAGGGCATGCAGAAGCGCAAGCGCTACGGCTATTTAAAAGAGACAAAACACCAAGAACCAGCAGGAGCTGGTTCTGCGCTTGAACTAAAATTCCTTCAAGGGAGGGAAATGAATTCCAAGAGCAGTTAGGAAAATGTTAAGAGGCACCTGGATGCACACAGCGGGAGTTTACTGTCCAGGCTGTGCCCCTCCAATCTACCCAAATCCCCCCAAAGCAGAGGCTGAGGGGATTCATGGCTCCTTTCCTCACTCAGGATAACTTCCATTAGACACCAGCTAAGGGGAAACAGTAAATTACAGGAGAGCGTTTCATCTCAGCACTGGAGGTTCCTCTGAATTGGCCATAGGGCCCCGAGTCCACCTCAGCGTGGCTCGTCACTCCGTCACTCCTCACTGAACTCATTACGGCAGCCTGATGTCTTGGAGAAGAGAAGGTGAAGAACTGAACTTCAGACTGGTGAAGAAGGCGACTCTTGACCAGTGTTGCACTCTGAAAATATTTATTGCTTGGGAAATGGCAAGTGTAGCGATGCCAGAGGAAAATGAGGGGCTAACGGGTGTCCCAGGTCCCCTCTACCAATCCACCCCGCCTGCCTTCCCCTCCCTCTCCTTCCTAGCTGCTGTGCTCGCTTTCCCTTGCCAGCCCGTGCCCCCACAAGAGAGCACGTTCCTGCCTCACTTTCCTCTCTTTCCCAAACAGCTGGAGTTTCAGGTGTGCCTGGACTATGCGCTCAGCATCAGACACCACCTTTTGACGCAGACACGTTAAGGCAAGATGCTTTCCTTTTTTGGTCTCTCCTGCCATGCAGGAGATGCTTCAGAGCCATGCAGGGGGTGGCTGGCAGGTCGGCTGGGGGGGCGCAGCCGGTAACCCCACGGGT
>NW_010388861.1:8513-14096 GCF_000710305.1 Buceros rhinoceros silvestris | reverse complement strand
GAGCCAGGCAGGGGGTGGCTGGCAGGTCGGCGGGGGAGCCTCAGCCGTTACCCAGAGGTGCTGGCCTGGGTGAGGATCACAGGAGCGGGCACAGCTACCTCAAACCGCACAGCGAGAGAACGCGTTCTCCTTCTTTTTAGTCCTCAGAGCAATCACTAATTCACAGCAAAGACATGATGACTTGCCCTCGCTGAGCACACGTGTCTGTGGTTGCTTCACCTGAAGGTTTCTTGCGCTTTCCTCTGACTCTGTTGCTGGCAGGACACCCGTGGTGGTCCAGGGTAAGCCAGAGCAGCAGCTTTGGTGCCCCCATCCTCAGCAGTGGGGTTCTTCTAGTTTGTTTTTATTCATCCATCAATGCAAGAGCATTTTGAGAGCGAGCTCTGGAGGGCCGCTTGGCTGTTAGTCTTTAATGATGTCCTAGGGCATCACTGTCACCTCCTGTCTGCTGAAGTCATCACAGAGCAGTGCGACTCTCCCTTTGCACCAGTGACAAGCTACTGTCAGCGCTGGCTTTCCCAAACAAGAGCACTCACAGGCAGAGTGAATTCTGCCGTGATTTGTTTGTGGTGGGGAGAAGAGCCAAGAGGGAGTCAGAGGAACCTCTTACCTGTCTGCTCCCCAGGTCCAATTTGTCAGGAACATCCCTTGGCAGGCAAATAAAAAGCCAGACCCGGATTTCTCCAGCATAGCTCAGCACAGCCAGAGCAGTTCATCTGCGTGGCTTGACAGCAGAGCTCCGAGGAGTGACAGAATAGCAACAGTGACAACAACAGCCACGACCGAAAAAGCAAAATCTCATTTGGCTCAAGTCGGTTGTCAGTGTGTGCGGAGCGAAAAGGTCTCGTGTCTGTTCCTGCTGTTGCTTTGAAGTCCCCAAATCACCATGACAGGCTGCATGATGACACAGATGGCGGCCACAAATACCCACCGGCTGGGAGCCATCCCTCCCCTCTCCCTTGGCTCTTCTTTCCTCCTGCTCTACAGACAGATCAGTTTTAGACCACGGTATGTAGGAAAAGCTGCAGAGCTCGTCTTTATTCTCCCAGCAGTTCTCTGGAAGGAGATCCTTGGGGATTGCCCCCATCTGAGGTGCCTTTGAGTCCTCGGCAGGGTTTTCCTGATGGGGTTTCTGGCTCATGGAGCCTGATGCCGGCAGCTGACTCTAGAGGATGCTTTAGGGCAAGGACTGTCCAAGTGCAACCCATGGGAAAGTGGCGTTCAGCACAGCTGCGGCATGTGGCCCACAAAGGGACGTGATAGGTGCGGCCATCCCCGAGGGAAGCATCGCTCCAGCATCAGAGTCCTGGCAAGCACATAGCCACACCTGGCAGGCTCTTAGCGAGACTGGGCTTAGCAAGACCCAGGAGAAGAGCGGTGCTGAGGAAGCTGGACGAGCTGCACTGTTTTGTTAAAATGCAAAATCTAAAGTGTATTTATTCCTTTTGTACCATGAATCCAGGTGCCCAAACCACCAGGCCAGCTGCAAACCTTCTCTGTGCGCTGTGTCCGTGTGACCTGCAGATGTTGTGCCAGGGAATGCCCTGAAGTGCCTGCAGAAACCACGAGCAAAATCTGTGAGGTGTGACTAGCCTTGAGGAGAGGCAGCTGAAGAGATGCAGCCTCACGGGTTATCAGGACTGGGTAGTCATCTCCTGCAGGAGGGAGCAGGGGACTTCCCTGCGAGGTTTCCTCTTTTTTCTGTGAAGAACCCAGATTTGACAAGGCCGTGCAGGTACCAGAAATGGGTCTGCTTCAATGGTTCGTAGCTCTTAAAACCCAGACCGGAGCCCTGGTTAAACCTCTTCAAAGCAGGAAACTGTAACGTTGTGTTTTTAAACGCTGGTGCTTCCGCTTCGATTCGGTGCAGTTTCTGGAGGATCCGTGTGAAACAGATGGTGTATTCTGCAGAACAGAACGTACCAACCCTGAACGGAATGTCAAAACCTCACACCATGACAAAGGTTACTCTGTGGAATTTCCGTCCGGTAGAAAATCCCGTCCCAGGTCGCTTCACCTGACGCCAGGGCCGTGCCCTCCGCTCACGTGTCTCACACACCCCAAAGCACAGCAGGTATCTGCAGCAGCACAAACACAGTCATTGGTAGTAACAACGGGCTCTCCACCTGCCCAGCTCCTGGGTGTCGTGGCACCTATGTCCCACCCCACACCCCCCACTGCATTAATGGGCAGATTTTAGCATCCCCCCGCAGATGCTGCTCATCCCTGTGTGCGAACAGCAGCTCCTTAAAGTGAACAGCACCATGTGGCTTTCACAGCTTCCACTGCTGATGTCTATTTATGGCACTAAATATCTCCAGCACCTTCAAACCAGTTGGAGATGCTGTGCAGAGCGTGGTGGGGCTTTCATCCTTCGCTTCAAATAACAAGGAATAAATATTTACCCGAAGTGCAGGACTGGAATCCCTGGAGGATGTCCAACAACTCCCAGAGAAGTAAACGATACACAAAAACCACAGAAGCTTTTCCCTGAATTCTCCTGAGAAAATTAATCTTAACATCTTTAGAGAAAATGCAGCTGGGGGTAGACTTCCCGAGCAGCTCCAGGGATCTGACCTCGCAGCTCCGGCTGACGTAAACAGGAGTGGGGCAGGCAGGGCCCGGGTGTGCAGGACTGGGGTGGTCAGAGGGCAGCCTTCCGACGCAAAGCAGCGCTGGAGGTTGGTGCAGGAAGCAGTACCAGCAGAAACCAACCATCCAGTTACGGAGCTACCAAAGAACATACCTGTTTCCTCAAGGCTCCAGAGACAAGGAGATATCCTCGGCTATTGTTCCTGGGAAGTTAGCCTAGGACCAGCGGGGGCTTGACTTGCATGAACTTCCCTGGTCCTTCCTGCAGCCCGCACCACCTCCTGGAGGCCACCATCATGCTACGGGCATTTCAGGTTCCCAAAGCACATCTTAGTGCCTCACACCACCAAAGCGGAGAGTTTCGTCCTCGTGCAAAGTCAGGGAGCGGTACAGCTTAATGCAGGACTTGACAGAGTTCCCTTCATCCCTCTGGAGTGACAGAAAGCCCTTCCCCTGGCACGACATGGGAAAATACTCCTAACGCTGGAGAACGCTGGGATTATCTGAGAGTGTTCAAGAGAAGAACCACGGGGAAGGACTCCAGGGGTGTTCAGGAAGTGGTTGTTTAGTCTGGCACAAGGCAGGCAGCAGGCGGTGGAGCTGTGATCTCTCTGAGTCCACGGGGCAGCAAACACCAGTGAAGGGGAAACGTTCAAGCCAGAAAACACCCCTGGTGCAAGAATCAACATAGTGAAGGAGCCAATGAGTAAATATGGGAAAATGAGGACAGGCTGGTGCCTGTCAGAGGACAGGTGATGCCAAAGATGCCGTGGCTGAAGCACCTTGTCTCCTTTGAGGCTCGCTTTGGCAGGGGTGAGGTGATGCTTGTGAGGGCAGCGGGATGGATTTGATGACAAAGCTGGGGGTGCTCCTGTCAGAGCTGGTGCCCGCTGCCAAAGCAGCTGCTCTCACTGACCCCCAGAAGAACCAGCACACGTGGCTCATGGGGGAGTGCGGGCACTTTGCTCCAAGACCCCTCTGGCATGTTGCAAGAGCTTCTGTCTCTTCTGTGCTTTGTCAGGGTGGCTTGAGGAGAGAAGGAACTGCGTGGAGAGTGGCAGACCAAAGCCGGTCACTGGAGCACCTCAGCGTGGTGTAGGGCTCTGACGGGCAAGCTGCTGCCATTCTGAACACCGAGACCGGAGCTGCTCTCTGTTACGGCAGAGTGGGCAGAAGGCAGCACGTGCCCACACCTCAGCCACCCGCCTTAACCCTCTGCACATGAACCCCCGGTGAGGAGGAGTTCTAGATGCACCATGCTGCGCTCCGCCAGGCCAAGGGGCACAGGCATGTCCTCCTGTGCCAGCTCTGCTGCTGAGAAGCAGCAGACTGTAGAGAGTGACAATATCTTAAACCGCTCTGACAAAGGGTTCAAGCTCCTCAGGGGCTGCAGAGATCGTTGTTCTCCAGTGGCAAATCTAGACACGATTAGGATGTATTTCCCCCCCCTTAAAGAAACCAGTTCTAACTCAAATAGGAATTCACGCAGGGATGTCCAATGGCCTCTGCTAGGCAGAAGATGTCTCATGATCTTACTGGTCTTTCTTCTGGCCTGACAGCACCTGTTGGAACAGCAGCTAGACAGATCCATTTAAAAAAGCTAAGTAAGAAAGTCTGGTGTGATGATGGCTCACAGATGGTCCTCATGCGCCACGTCTGAGGCTGCCTTGTCGTATTTCACCAGACTGTCTGAGTGGTTCACCAAGAACAACGATGTCTCTGGGAGCTCTGGACCTGCCCCAGGAGAGACCCAACATGGCTGTGTCCTCCAGCCCCAGCAGAGGATGGGCAGGACTAGTCTCAGCTGAAGGAGGAAGGGCCAAACTGCCAGACTTCATCAGCTGCATTCAGCTGGAGTCCTCAGGGACCTCCTGCGCATCACCCCTGCAACACGGGATTTAACCAGTAGGTTCTACCAGGGGCTGCTGCTGGCTGGGCTGTGAGTCACCCCAGTGAGGTCCCACCCCCAGCCACGCTCTGCCAGGCTGGGAAGTGTGAGATGGACGAGGCCCCCGCCGCAGACCACCAGCTAATGCTCTCCCGTGCCAGGGACAGGCTGTCCCTGTCCTGTGCCACTAACGGCAGCGGCAGCCCGCGGCTGCTCCGCTCTCCTGAGCCCGCCTCACGCCAGCGCAGAGCTTGCCGAACCTCCGACCAGCCCTTGAGTTACGCACAGCAGGGAGAGAACCAGATGAGAGATGCGCTAATTGCTGTGCCTAATTGCTAGGAGAAGGGGACGGGCTGTCGAGCCCACCGGGCTCTTGGTGGTGCAGGCTCGCTCGTGTGCGGGAGGAAGGTCTCTTATGGAGAGGGTGATACCGTGAAGAGGAAGGGGAATTGTCCGCCAGCACCAAGAGTGCGGGGCTGCAAAGAGACTGCTGAGGCCATGAATAATGAAAGAGATTAACAACAAACAGGGCTGGCCTCAGTTCAGACTTGTAAAGCAAATTATTTTGCAGTATCATCTGGACCAAGTGCAACTCGGAAAATCACTTCCTGGCCCCTGGAGTGATTTAAATCCCTGGAGTGTGATGCTGCAGCCCTGAGCCCCTCCTAGGCAGCAGGATTCGGCCCAGCCCGTCTGTGGCATGTGGACAGGACCATGAAAAACATCTCCAGCAACAGTCTAGGATCTCCTCTCAGCTGAACAGAGCATCGATTAGCTCAGCGTCTCGGGGGTGGTTCCAGTGCTGTTCTCTGTTAGATATCACAGCTCTGCCCCGGAATGGTTCCTTTAGAGGCTTCTTTTTGATGTGGGCGAAGCTTGCTATTGCTTCTCCTGCCTTCCTGGTATTTCCTCTGTTTTTATATCCCCCCTTTGCCCTTTCTTGGGAGCTTTGGGTGCTGAAATCTGCATCAGCAAGGGACAGATCTGCAGATTTAAACAGGGATGCAGGAAAACGCCAGCTTGGCAGTTCTGAGCAGCACCCAAGCCTCTGCCTCTCCCAATTAAAACCTACATATCGGGGTCTGACGGCAGCTACCGAGAGC
>NW_010388861.1:6666-8416 GCF_000710305.1 Buceros rhinoceros silvestris | reverse complement strand
GCGGGCGGCCCCCAGCTGGGGGGGGGGGGGGTTGGACTAGAGAAAGGCAGATGGACCCTGCGCCCTTGGCGAGCACAAGTGCTGCACAGCCCGGCCAGGTCTCACAAGGGAGGACCACAAAGCCCTACCCCAAACCAGCCCCTCTCCTCGCTCCAGGGGCTGAACACGCACACACAAAATACGTAAAGATTGTTGTTCTGGAGACAAAAGGAGAGAGGAGAGTCATCTTATCTGATCCCAAGGAGGATGGGGAGCATGTTTCACCCTCACTTGTACCTTCAGTTCATCCCGGGGCTGCAGAGCCCCGTTGCTCCCCTCGGATTTGGCAGGTAGGTCCCTGGTTCCTCCCGAGAAGCCCCAGCCTTTTTTTTTTTTGCAATGTCGTGCCAGCCCGGGGCTGAAGAGCCCCTTTGCTCCCCTCGGATTTGGCAGGTAGGTCTCTGGTTCCTCCCGAGCAGCCCCAGCTGCGCAGGAAGGTCAGGCTGAACCTCAGCAGACGTTTTCATTTACTGCTCAGCAGTTCCCAGCAGACTGGTAATCCCGCTGCTGTCTCTGCTCTCATTTCACAGGATAACGGGCTGAAGGTGGTGGATGGGAAGAGAAGAGGAGCGCAAGCTTGTCTTCACTTTCACCTTCTATGAAACCAGCTTCCAGCACCTGCCCTGTGCCCGTCAGCACCCATTCACAACACGAGGGGTCCCCCCCACCCCCTGCTCGCGGTTTTCCTAGCCGGATGCCAAAGGACAGGGAAGGCTACAACACTCCCAGCCTACAAAGAAAACACCATCACTCTGTTTGTATTTGTTTTGCCTGTATCGCAGCTGTGTGGCAAGCCAATGGAATGTTTACTGGATGCACTTTATTTTATTTAATAACTAATTCTGTTTAAAGTTAGGATTTAGGTTTCTGGGCACACCCCATCTCCTCCTGCAGAGGCTGGCAGGGAAGTGCGTGCGCCGGGAGGACGCAGGGGCTGCGCGAGCTCTCCCTTGCTGCCGGGCAGGGAGCAGGCGACTGGCAGAGTGTTTGGAGACGGGGTGAGAGGTGTTGACATTGTACTTGAGTGGGTGGATGAAAAAGTAGTGTTCAGAGCTCTTGGGCTAGAGGTTTGTACGTGGTTGAAGTGTTGGCAGAGATGGATGGTCGCTGCGTGGGCCATGGGGCAAAGGGGATGGAGCGTCGTTCGGTTACGCTGCGGGGTGCAGGTGCTTTTGACAAGCACGCGTCAACCACAGCACCTCATCCCCGAGGATGGCTCTCCTCCTCCTCCTCCTCCTCCTCCTCCTGGTAGGTGTGGCAGGGCACAGGCAGCAGAGGCCGGTTCCCAAGGAAGGTGGCTGCTCGCCGGAGCAGGTATGGCCACAGCTCAGCCAGACGCCGTGCCCGTTTCACGAAGACCAGGAAGGCAACAGCACCCGGAGACCCTGCGGCTCTGTGTGCCGAGCAGGGCAAGGAGGAGAACAGCACAAACCCAACCACCTTCCTTCTCCTCCACACCACACAAAGGAGCTGGCAGCAGAGCACGTTGGAGTTGACGGTCTAGGGCTTCCTATCAACCACCTCCACCTTCCTGGCCGTGCCTTCCGTAGCCCTGCGTGTGACTGCGAGGGCAGCAGTGCCCCTGGAGCTGCCCCGCAGACATCCTGACCCGGCCTTAACAGACACCGCTTGAATCAGCGATCTGGGAGAGCACTTACAAGCACAACGTGCAGCAGTCCCGGCTGCCTGGACTCCCAGCAGCTCGGGGATT
>NW_010388861.1:559-6547 GCF_000710305.1 Buceros rhinoceros silvestris | reverse complement strand
GTCTGAAGCACCGCTACCAGCGGAGGAGACGGCAGGAAGGGGGACGAGGACTAACACTCATGATTCTTGACACCCAGAGGAGAGCACAGAGGGTGCCACCCTCCGTTTGAGGCGCTGCTCTAAAACTTGATGCTGGAGTGACCGTATGCGCAGACACAGGCGTGGAGAGGGACTGGATTTCACCACAGGGTGCGCTTGCTGGCCACGATGGCAGGCTGCCCCGGTGAGAGGGTTGGCGTGTGTGGACAGAAACACCCTGCACTGGTTTAACCGACTAACATTTGCACCAATAGACATTTTGGTTTCCCACATCACTTAGATGCACAGCACCTCCCCGCTGAAGGACAGCCCTGGGGACTTCGTCTGCGTGCCAAGCTCAGGAGAGGGGGCTGGCTGCAGACCAGGGATTATCAAGACACAGAATGTGCAGCTTTCGTGTTTTATCAGTAGGAACATCTTCACCCCCCAAAGCCCAGACTGGGTTTATTTGGACTCATCCAACAGAGAGATAAAAGCAAAACTGCTCCAAGTCCTGGAGATTCTCCATCACTGTTAAAGGCTGATTTTCCTCATCTGGCTGGCTAAAAAAACCACTTAAAACTATTTAATTTTTTTAATTTATTATTATTTTTTACATCAGGTCAGTGACCTCAGGCCTGGTCCAGTCAGACTGAGTCCTTTCCAGCACACACCAGGAACTGGATTGTCTCGCGGTCCACACAAAACAAAACACAGTCTCAGACCAAGACCTGTGGCAGCTCAGCAGCAGTTGGGCACAGCCAGGACTTTCCTTTGCCTCCGGTCCAGCGCTGAGCTGCAGAGATAAAAAAAACAGTGCAGTTGTTGCTGTCTCTTACCACCCCAGACTCCTTCTGGAAGGAAAACCATCACACTTCCCCCATTCCCTCCTTTTCCTCCTGCAAATCCAAGGAACTTGGCACCTAATGATGCCGAGGCAGGACGGGGTCCGTACCGAGCTCTGGGGAAGGGACTGGACAGAGAGTGCCTCTTCTAAGTGTCATTTTTTCTTGCTCATTAACACTTTGCTCAAACGCACTTTGATTGGTACCTGGATTGCAATTTTTCAGAGAGCTATGGCTGTTTCTTCTTTATGGTGAAAGGCTGAAAAGTTGAAAAAACTGATGTAGAGGGATTATTTATAAGAAATAAAAGCTGTATTGCAGAAAAAGCTCCTATTTCTTAGTATTTCTCCATCCCATATGTGGAGTTTTCTGAACTCAATCAGTAATCTCTGCTTTGGAAAGCAACAGCTCCAAAACAGATTGCTCTCCCCGTCGGGAAGCACTGTGCTCCCAGGCTGGCTCAGCTAACTCACCCGAGAATCTTGCTGCCGTGATGACAGCCTGCGGCGTGACACGAGGCTCTCGTTGTCACCGAGGCATCAAAGCCGCCTCGTCACCACAGCGCTGTCCCAGCAAGCGAATGTGATGGCAGCTGGCAGAGTGCAGCGTCATCGGCTGCAGCGGTACCAGAGCTGCGGCTGGGAGCTCAGGGAGTTTGTGAAAGAGGTTTTGGCTCTTCCAGACAGCGGGAAAGCAGCAGCAACCCTGGGGCAGGACAGGGACACTCTTCTAGCTGGCAAAGCTTAATACCGGTGTCAATGCAGCAATGCAGCAGCTAAAGCTCCTGCCACCATTGATTCCAGCCTAGCGAGTCAACTCCTGTAGAGAGATCGATTCGCAAACCTCAAGCCAAGGACAGAAATACAGCTGGATAAAGCTGGAGATGCTGCAATTTCCAATGCTTTCCCCAGTCAGTGGCTGCAGGAGGCCAATACCCAAACCCACGGCAGCAGTTCCAGCTCCCCGTCCCCACCTCACAGCTGATCACCCAGAGGAGGGACAAGTCAAGCCCTGCGCTGAGCCTAGAGGGAGAAATCACAGAAACATTTACTCGTTTTCCACACCAGTTCTCCTCCAGGTAAATTGGTTGCAAATAGCAGAGGAGCCTGAAGCTAAGCTGGCATTTAGTCAGGAGTTTTTGTATTTCAAGCACACGATACAGTAGTTGGTGCTTTCCAGTTATGCGGAGAGCTTTTGAAGCCAACTGGAGGCACAGAGCAGGGTGCAGCCCCGCTGTGAAGTTCACAGCACTGCTGCTGCCTGCCCCGGCAAGGCTGGAGGGCAGCTCAGCTGGTTCACAGCCTCACGGACCCACAGCTAGAGGCAGGCAAAGCTGACGCACCGGGAAATCTGCCGATTCCCAATCCCACCTGCTTAGAGCAGCGACACCACAGCTGAGCCGATGCGGGGCTCTCCCAAAGCTGCCGCCAGCACACGTGGAATAGCCAGAAGTCTGGCTTCGCTCCGGAGCTTTAAGCTCCAGCTGGGGTATGACTGTTTCTTACACCACTCCCCTCTCCACACAGTTCTGCATCTCCAGGACTCGCAGCCGGCCCTCGGTAACACGCACCCTCATGCGTAACCCCATCCAGAGCAGCCCACTGAGGTTTGTTTTCACTCTCTGAAGGAGATCCCCGGTGCCCAGAAGCAGCCACATCCCATGGCTGCTTTGCAGCTGCACTCACAAACTACACCGAGACCTGGAGTAAAAATACCACCCCCTTCCTCATCAGAAATACAGCCTGCTCCTGGGTACCGGAGTTGGACACTTTGCATTCCATCAGCTGAGACCACGAGAGAACAGGCGAGGGGGAAAGGCAGCTTTTAGAAGATGAGAATGTGAGCCAGCGCTGGAGCGCATCACACGCCCCAATAACTCCTTTCCAGCCGTTCTGCTCCCTCCCGGTCCCGCGGCACGTGTGTTACGCCGGCTGCACTCTCCTTGAACCAGCCGAGCTCAACAGGGCAAGACCAGCGTGTTCGGGCAGAGGACAAGGATTGTCTGTCAGTGAATCGGGGTGAGCCCCAAGGAAGGGACCGAGGTTTGAGAAAACACCCCTGATCTAGACACACCCCTGACTGGACATCATCAATAATCCTCACTCCTCTGAGGCAGCGCTGCCATCGACAGAGCTGGCAGTTCAGATCTGCCTGCAGGGATCCACGCAGCGTGGCACAGGGCTGGAGGGACACCACTGGCACACGAGAGCTGCAGCAGGCAGTATCAGCAGAAGTCTCTCCCAAGAAGTCCAATTCCTTCCTCACGAGACTCTTCTCCATCAGAAGGGAAAAGCAGAGCTGGTCTCCTCCCCATCCTCTTAAGCAATTACTGTGATTAGGAACTGGAAAGTCAAAGCCACTCTGGGGTTTACCTTCCCCTGACGACAGCACGTTCTGTCAGCACCATCCAGAACTACGCTGCACCTGAAGCACAGATGCATGGGGACTTCTGGTCTGTGCCACTATTTTTGGAAGGCCCTTAGAGGTCAAAAACCTGGAACTTGGGCCCTAAATGATAGAGAGACTCAAAGCTTGGGAGAGAGTTGTCATTACAGAGTTAGTAGTGTGTTTAATCCTTAAAAAACCCAAAGCACGAATGCCACTGTTGCAGCCATCAGGCTTTTACGGGAGTGTCCCACAGTCTGAAGATGTGGGACTCATGTATCACTAGAGCAAAGAGCCCCAGACGCAGCATCTCACTCGTGTTTCATTAACTTCTTCACCCAAACCGTCTCCAGCCAGCGTCCTGTCACAGCAGCCTGCACACGCTGGAGACACGACCGTCTGCACCACGGCGGACAGCACCGGTGGGGCGGGAATAACCCTCGCCTGCGATGCCCAGGAGAGAACATCCCGAATCATGTCACACCATTCCTGTCGAGGAAGCACAAAAGCTTGTGCCTCTTTCGCCTTGTACGATTACACTCAGTGAAGTGGTTTGGGTTGTGGTTTGGTTTTGGTTTTTTTTTTTTTTTTTGAGGAGCAGCGGAGGGAAAGGCTGAATTGGAGCTGAAGTAATACAACCTCAGCCTTTAAACCTCAGCTGTACCCAGCACTGGCGACCGCACCGCTTTAGGGCACCAGCAAATTACGTTCACGTGTCTCAGTACAGAGACGGCGACATAACGCAAAACCGCGCAGCCTGGGGTGACAACCCAGCTGCTACCTGTTCCAGCCAACCTACCTCCCACCAAACCCCCACACCCTGGATTTGAGCCCTTGGCTCAAATCAGCTCTTTGTTACTACTGGTATTTGTAGAGCGCGCTTCGTCACCCAGTTCCGGGCGGTCTGACACAGAGAACGCAGCGAGCACAGAGACCGGCTCATCCCAGGCTGGCGACAAGTGCCTCACGGGGAACGTATTTTCCTACAGAGGACTATGATTCCCGGCGAGGGAAAGGATCTAGAAGAGATTTTAGCTGGAGAATTGAGGGGCTGGGGAGAAGACGGCTGCTCAAATCACAAAAGCTGCCGGCAGCCCGCCATCCTGCTGCGCCTTTGCGAGCCGGAGCGTTCCCC
This sequence comes from Buceros rhinoceros silvestris, assembly GCF_000710305.1. Classification (NCBI taxonomy): domain Eukaryota; kingdom Metazoa; phylum Chordata; class Aves; order Bucerotiformes; family Bucerotidae; genus Buceros; species Buceros rhinoceros. The sequence goes on along the minus strand of NW_010388861.1, from coordinate 2,164 downwards.
CGCTGCGCACTCCGTACGGCAGCAGTGAAGTGACAGGATGCTCCCCAGCCAGCTGTAATGGGTACGGAAATAGAAACGTTTCACCCAAATCTCGGTTTGTCTGCACAGAAGATGCAAACACACAGTCTGGGAACTCACCAAGCCTGCGCTTTCCTACAGGAACGGAGACAGCCACAACCATCCTCGTACTGCCTCGTCAACTATTTTTAGCACCAGCAAGAGAGACGACGGCTGCAGCGGGTCTGGTCCCTGTGACAAAGCAGACTCGAACACCGTCACTGTCCCAGAGCCCCCGTGCCACCAAAACCAGCAGGCAGGTGAAGAGCTTTAAGCTGCTCCTGCTCCCGAGCACACAGCATCTCTCCGCCGGTCCATGACGGCTTGGCAGAGGGCCACGCAGCCCATTTAATTCAATCCACTTCCTCTCCCATCTGCTCTGCGCAGCCAGGCTCTATTAGTCTTCTGAGAGCAATTGTATTTAAAGTGAAAAATGCCAGGAGTCGGGGTACCTCCAGCGCACAGCGGCTGTACCACCTAAAGCCCCCCAGATGCACCAGCTCTGAGCTGCAGGCCAGCCCCACAGAAATCCCAGCACCTGTGTAATTCCTCCCAGCATTTATTTATCTTCAAAGGTTTTAAAAGTTAAACACAACCTCTGTCCCAACTGGTTCTGCACTTCATACCAGAGCCAAGAGACAGGCTAAACTCAGCTGGCACCAGGCAGGAGCCTGGTTTCTTTCTCCTTCACTCACTCCTGCCTTTGACAGCTGTGGCAAGTCCTTCCCCCACGACCAGAGGTGTGCACCAAGGACAGCAAACGGCATCGCTGGCACCAGGACCTGGAGCTACTGCATGTGTGGGGCAGCCCCAGGGCCAGGTACCACCGCACTGCAGGCAGAACTGCCGCGGAACGACATCACCCGCTGCTCCAGGACGGACACAGATGGGGCTAAAGCCAGCCGACCATCTGGCCAGGGCTGCTTTCTGGGAGCTCCCTGCTCCTGGATTCTACCTTTAGCAGATGCTCTGAAGGAATGCCCAGCTGACATGCAGACTCTGCACACCACCGCCCCTCCCAAGCTATGGAACAGCTATTCTCTCCCCCACTTCAAAAACCTCAAAAAGAGACGTATTTTGCAGTGCCCGCACGATTGGCACAAGTGAAATGCGCTCGCTGTGTTACCGCACGTTTCTACCCCTCAGCAGAGGGAATCTGAACTCCAGGATCGTTTCACAGGGACACGGCATCGCCTGGCAGCCCTGCAGCTACGGCATGCAACCAAAACCATCAGCGTGAAGAGCAGCAGCTCTGACTGTTTCCTAGTTGACAGCACACACCCCACAGGCTTTACAGGCCCCATCGATGAGTAGGGCCGCGCAGACCGTTCCTGAAGAGCATGGGGCAGGAAAACATGAAGCTGGGAAAAGAGCTTGCCCGAGAGCTACAGCAGGAGCTGGCTGGCACAGCCCAACCTCCTGACAGCACCCGCTGCAAGGTGCCACCGAGGTGCTCAGCCACCCCACGCAGGTGCATCCGAGCCAGGACGCACGTCGCAGCACACCACACGCTGCCAGGGAAGATCAAACCGTCTGCCATTGCCAGGG
>NW_010388861.1:0-353 GCF_000710305.1 Buceros rhinoceros silvestris | reverse complement strand
GAGACGAACAACAAACGGATCAACAACATCGCGTGCCACTGATGCTCCTTACAAACCGCTTGTACTGTTGCTACCCAGCGAGCTGAGCCCTTCAGGTTTGACATTCCTCCCACCACCAAGGAGAACATACTGTTTTACAGAGACTTTCATATTGGGAAAATATTTTAATATAGTAAACAAGTCGATTTACCTTTCACATGTTTTTAAATAAGTTTATGCTCATTGTTAAACAAAACTGTTTCGACTTAAACAATGGAATACAGCCTCTAGATTCACGTTGCTCCCAGCTGATCCTGTGAGTAGTGAGGAATTTGGACACCGCTATCCTTGTATAGGTAACAGACCGGCATAAA
>NW_010388860.1:14679-38127 GCF_000710305.1 Buceros rhinoceros silvestris | reverse complement strand
AAGGAGGACCTGGGGAACTGCAGGCCTGTCATCTGACCTCGCTGCCAGGGAAGCTCATGGAGCAGATCATCTTGACTGTCATCGTGCGGCATGTAAAGGACAGTCAGATGATGAGGCCCAGTGAGCATGGATTTATGAAGGGCAGGTCTGGCTTAACAAACCCGATCTCATTCAACGACGAAGTGACCCGTTTAGTAGAGGAGGGACGCTTTGAAGAACACCGTTATAAAACTCAATAGCCAATGTGACTACTAAGCCGGTATCTTTATTCGCCCATCCAGACGCACGGGGAGATAATTCTGGCCTTTCTGTGCATGCTGACGGGGAGTCTGATGACATCATTCATACTGTTAACTACCTCATATGCGTTATCTTTCCAGGAACTAATAAGAACATTATGATCACTTGCCCCAAATTAATTTCCATAGTCTGTCCCTCTCTTGGGCATGCGCAGTGTCCTCTGGTGGTCTTCAGTGGTGGTCGTTTGATGAAGACTAGAGTCTTCCTCTTAGAGGAACTTTTCACCTTCCTGTCCTGACGCGTGCCCTCTTGCGTTTTTCTGAGACAGCGTGTTCCTGTTCCGAGTGAATTAAGTTGCCTTCGTTATCTTCTTTAGGATTCTTTTATCCTGATTAATGGCTGCCAGTTTTGCCCAATCAGCCTGCATCCCAAGGACCAGGCCTTCATTTATGAGTTAGCTGGTCCCTGTCTTCTTGTAATTTGTGATAAACTAGTTCCTGCTATCAGTCCCCCCTTTTCTAAACCCTTTGCAATTTCTATTGCAATGGCTTGAAATATTTCCCTGTCTCAACCGAGTGTTTCATCGTATTTCTTTTTCAGTCATCATAATTTTCAATAAATCTTTTGCAACACCAAAAGGAGCATTGAATGGTTACACAGGTCAGAAGTGCAAAAATCCCCAATCCCAGAGCGGTTACAAACAAACGTTTCAGCCACGCAAAATTCGGGAGCCAAGAGGTTAATTTGTTCCAAACCTCCTCTCAAGCCTATGAAGTGTCATCTTGAGTCACCTCGTGAAAGATTTCCACCCTCTTCCAAATTTCTTCCAAGTCTGTATGGCACAAAGTCCTTGGGAAGAAGCTGGAAGGAGTCTAAAGCCATTCTATTTTGCAAAACTACTTTTGATAAACTGGTAATCTCTATTTGGACCACCTGTACTACGTCTGCTGTTTTGTTTTCCATCTAAATCATCAATTAATTTTCTATCTTCTTTTGAATAAAGTGGTCTCTCATTTAGAATTTCAAGTTTACCGTCTGGAATCACAGGCAAAACTGTAGTTTTCACACTTTCTGCGGCCCGTTTGGCTTCACAATCGGGTAGGTGATTCCCAATCCCTTGCTCAGCATTACCCTTTTGATGTCCTTTGCAGTACACGACGGCAACGTCCTTTGGCAACTGAACTGCTTCTAGTAATTGCACAATTTCCTTTGCGTGCTTAATTTGCTTCCCCTGAGCCGTTAATGGTCCTCGTTCTTTCCATATGGTGCCATGGGCATGTACCACCCCGAAGGCATAGTTAGAATTGGTCCTTATGTTGATCTTCTTTCCTTCTGCCAATTCAAGGGCTCTAGTTGGAGCAACTATTTCTGCCTTCTGAGCTGAGGTGTTAAGAGGTAAGAGTCCTGCCTCTATGACTTCTGGGAGCAGCTCTACAACTTCCACTCTTCACAAAATTGCTCCCATCCCTGTACAAGGAGTCTTCTCCATCCTCTGAGGGTTCTTCTTTCAAGTCAGGTCGACTTGAATATGCAGTCTCCATAGTAGTCAAGCAGTCACGTGTTAGCGATTCCATGATAGTTCCACTGAGAAAGAAGCGGGATTCACAATGTTAGTCACCACAATCTCAACATCATCTGCTAAGATGGCCTGGAATTTTAAAAATCGAGAGGGTGACAACTGGTGTGACCCCTTGTGTTCTAGTACCGCTGACACCGTGTGTGAAACACACACAGTCATTTTCTGGCCCATAGTAAACTTTCTAGCTTCTGGGATACTAAGCATCCACAGCCTTCAGGCATCCTGGACATCCGTTGCCCACTTGGTCCAGCTGTTTGGAGAAATAGGCCATGGCCCTTGTATAGGGTCCTGATTTTGGGGCTAACGCTCCCAGGGCCATTCCTTGTTTTTCATAGGAATATAACCAAAAAGGTTCGGTAACATCTGGGAGCCCTAAGGCTGGAGCCTCCATCAGTTCTATTTTCAGATATTCAAAAGCCTTCTCAGCTTCTTGATTCCAGTGCAGGAGAGAGGAGTCCTCTTCTAGCAGGTGGTACCCAGGTTTTACCGGCAGTCCGTAATCCTGCGTGCACAGGCGACACCACCCGGCCGCTCCCAGAAACGTCCGAAGCTCCTTCGCCGTTGCTGGTTTCGGTGTCGGACAAATCGCCTCCTGTCGCGCTGTTCCGAGCCGCCGTTGCCCTCCGGTGATCTCGTACCTAAATAGGACACACCAGTTTGGATCATCTGGGCCTTCTGCTTGGAGAGTCGGTACCCGCCGAGTCCTGGGAAATTCAAAAGGAGGACAGTCCGGTGGACACACTCCTCTCGTTTCCGCAGCTGCCAGGAGATCATCTACATCCTACTGTAGCAGTGTTCCAGTTGGAGTCGGTGGGTCACAGGACTTGAGTTCTCAGGCCGATTGATTGCCAAATATCATAGGTCTGTTTTTAAATCCCTGTGGTAACGCTGTCCAAGTTAATTGGATTTTCCTGCTGGGGTCAGGATTTTCCCATTCAAAGGCAAAGAGCTTTTGGCTTTCTTTAGCCAATGCTAAGCAGAAAAAGGCATCCTCTAAGTCCAGAACAGTAGACCAGTTTTGTTTATCATTTAACCTGGTTAATAATGCGTAGGGATTAGTTCCTACTGGATGTATATCCTCTATAATTTTGTTAATTGCCCTTAAATCCTGCACTAGTCTATAACTTCCATCTTGCTTTTTCTCAGGTAGAATAGAGGTATTATATTCAGATTTGCATTCAATTAACAATCCATGAGTCCGAAAATTTTCTATGTCTCCATTGATTCCTTTTCGATCTTTTAGTTTTAAGGGATATTGTTTGACCCTTGCTGGCCGGGTCCCTTTCTTTGTTTCTGTTTTCACAGGTAAAGCATTCTCAGCTTACCTGGAATTCCAGTTGCCCACACGCCTGGCTATACCTGGTTGATGATCTCCTCCACCTCCTCAGGTTGTTTTGCCTCTTCAGATTGCCGTATTAATAACAAACTTAAGATTTCTATTAATTGGTTTTCTCCAACTTTTAATTCCATATCTAGGAATAATTTGTTCTAAGATGATTCTGGCTGCTCCAGCTGCAGTGGCAGTTACCACCTGTACATCCATATTTTCTCAAAACTAAATCACACATTGCTTGTACTCCCCTGTGGCTTCCTTGTTGTAACATGGCCATTACTTCCCTCATGGTTTGTTTATTCAACATTCCTTTTACGTCCATTTATATGAACTACCCCAATCTCATTTGGAAGCAATCAATTCGAATCAGGCCGCACTTTTTAGTTTGATCTGCTTCCTTGAGGGGACTGAAAAACACCAGTACCTTTGGTTGGACTGGAGCAGAGCGGGAGCAAGCTGAAGGGTCCTGACTTTCACCCCGTGAATTCCAAAACTGCACAAGCGGCTGATGGGCAGGTTCCGTTCTGTTCCTCTCGCAGGGGAGTGGAACGGTTAACTGCAGAGGCAGTGGTGGGGAGGCAGCCGCTTGTCCCAGCTCTCCTGATCTCTCCTCTCAAAGCTCCTGGGGGTGGGTGGGGGGAGCAGGTCACTTTGGGGTTTGTGACTGCTAAGAGATCTTGCCCTAATAAGCACTTTAGTGAATCTGGCATATACAAAAACTTGTGCATCCTAATTTGGTTTCTGAATTTATATTTGATGGGTTATTAAAAAAATCATGCCTTTTTGTGATGGCCAGTTGCCCCTACAACTGTTACAAATTCTTTTTCATTAGGGAATAATTCTTGATTTAAGCAGGAGGAAGGACAGGGAACTAGTACAGACAGATTAAGCAAAAAAAAAAAAACAACCCCCCAAAAAACCCCAAAACCAAAAACTGGGCAGAGACAGTGGAATAAACAAGATAGGCAAGGAGCAGAAGAGAGAGGTGGAAGGGACCAGCAGGAGAACAAGAAAAGGGAAGGGAAAAAATCTTAAGTGATCAGGGAAAAGAAACATACACAAGAACTGACAAATAGGGACAGGAAGATAGAGTGAGATGGAAAAAGTGATGGAGTACAGGACAGAGATGGAAGAATGAAGAATTAGAGACAGGAAGATGGATAGAGGGAGATGTAGGAAGGGAATTTGAAAACTGACAGGAGACAAGAAAAGCAGGTGAAAATTTAAACAACAGGGATAGAGAGGTCAAAAGAAAGTTTCACAAGTGATGGGGTACAAGAAACTTAGGCAAGAATAAAAAGACAGGAACCGGGAGTGAGAGAAGGAAATGGTGGTGGGTTGTCCTTGGCTGGCTGTCGGGTCAAGCCAATCTAGCATGTGCCCTCCTCAACAAGACAGGGCGAGAAAATACAAAGAAAACCTGTGGGTCAAGACAAGAACAAAGAAATCACTCACCAATTTCTATCAAAGCAAAACAGACTTGGCTTGGGAAATTATGTCTCACCAATCAAAATTGAAGTAGGATAATGAGAAATAAGAACAAATCTAAGAAACATCTTCACCCCATCCTCCTTTTTCCTTCACTCCTGATTTCTCTACCACCCCAGCTCCGCTGTCCCTGCTGTCGCTTGCTCCTCACGCTCTTCTGCTCCAGCGTGGGCTCTCCACAGTGTCACAACTTCCTTCAGGCATGGCCACCTGTTCCGGTGGGGCTCTCCACGGGCTGCAGGGGACAACCTCTGTTTGACACTGGGTGGCAGCAGCGAGCAAAGAAAAACTCACCACTACTGCGCACACGTGTCTACCGAGCTGTAATTCCGACATCTGAACGCACGGTGGCAGCAGCAAGCAGAGAGAACAGGATGGCGCTACTGCGCATGCGCAGTCCCCGGGCTGCAGTACCGGAATGTGTCCATCGGGTGGTAGCAGCGAGCAGAGAAGAGGTACGTCGCTAACGCGCATGCGCGGCTGCCGAGCCGCGGCACAGATTTGCGTCCCCGGTGAGAGCATCTGCTCAGTTCTGCTACCCGGAGCCCGCAGCTGCGTGAGCTGTGACTGGCGGCTCAGTCCGGCTCATACCCTCCAAAGACGGTCGCTGCTGCCTGGGGGCACAGGGCTGACCTTCCTCTGCCCCATCCCCGCTTGCTGCCCGGGCAGGAGCAGTTGTTGCCTCTGTATCTAAAAGCATCCAAGTGGCTCGAGCATTTGACTGCTTTAAAAGTTTGGTGGTTGTTTCTGTCCGTGCCGGTGATCCTTGAGCTTTGTTGTGTTGTTTGACCTTTCCTTATAATCGCCAGTACGGTGATCCCTACGTGTTAATACCAGTGCTCCCCGTGCCACTTGGGTGGTACTCCACTGCCTACTCATTTCCCTGAAATTAGGAACTCCGGGGGGATCTAAGTAGACTGGATTACAACGAGGCTTTTGAGGGCGAAAGACTCCAGTATAGTCAAGACTGTTACTAAACAGTCTGTCTCAGGGTGGGTGACGTTTTGATCCAACCCCAAAGCAGCACAATTCCAGTGCTATTGGTACTCACGTTCACTTCTGCTTTGTGCCAGTGCCTCTCCCATAGTATCAGTGAATGTGAAAATCCTTATTGTAAAAGACTTCCCTTGTCTCAGGAATTTTAAAGCAGGAGTTTTTACAACTGCTTATTTAAATTCAGTGTCAGCAGCAGCATGTTCCTTGTTCCAACTCCGTTCCAATCCTTTCCTGTAATTTTCATTGTGAGCTGCTGATACCAGCAAAGTTGCTGCTGGTGAAAATTGGTTGCTGCTGTGCAAAACGAAGTTCTCCTGAAGCTGCTTTAAATTGCAGTTGAGAAGAATAAGCTTTTATTCCACATAAGCTCTAATCTTTCTTCTATCTATCTGCCCATTTCCCCAGTTACGACTCCTGAGGCAGCACTAATTGAGTGTTACTGAAATAGATCTCTCAACTTTATAATTTAGATAGTTCTCCCACTTCCTCTTCCATAGCCTCAGTCACTAGACAACCATCTACCTAGGATAAGATCTTTGTGCCTTGTAGCTTTTAAAAGATAACACTTCCTCACACACAAATATATGTGTATTTGCTAACTGGGTTTCCCTTGTTTGGAGATGGGGGATCTATTTGTATCTATTCGTTTGTATATATTTGTCTTGGTGTCTTCAACTCCAGCCATGACAATCAAAAAAAGCTAAATACAGCATCTTTCTGGTTTAACACATGCATGTAAGGTTATAAACAGAGCTACCCGAAGCAAAGCTAAGCAAGATAGTTAACAATAGCGACAGGGTTCAAGCGGGAGACTGAAATAATGACTAATTGTTATCAGTAGTTATCTTAGTTAACCATGCTTGAATACTTCCTTCTGATGGGGCTTCTGGTGATACCAGGGGCCTGCTAAACCCACTCACGGATCATCTGTCTGTCACCTGACAGCAGACTTTCTGTCAGTGGCTCCACCTCTGTAACGAACAAGTAAACTTTACATTTAATTTAAATTGAGGTGCTGTTAAATTTATGAATGTTCTTTTTCTTTAGCACGGTAATAGGGTTTTTACTGTTTTGTTTTGTTTCCCTCAAAGGAAAGGTTCTAATACCTCACTCACCGTCATGCGCTGCGGGGTTACAATTCTGGAAACATTAAAAACTGCAGGTCACCTTTGGTGAGCATCACCTTATACTCACCTGCAACATCTTCCATAAAACACTGGTTTTATTGTGGTTCAACATTACTCGACTGTTCGGTATTCTCTCTCAAACCCTCATATTAACGTGCTTAACCTCTAGTCCTATCAATCTTTAATTACTTACAAGGTGGATGAAATTTAATGAGCTTCAAGGAACCATATGCCATTATTTCAACCAAACCCACATCCATAGGTGAAAGAATAGTGTAGACCCCTTTCAAACAAAGCCACTGGTACCTAAATTCGGAAACTCCTCTTACAAAAGCCTGTGTAGCACTGTTGTTATTATTGGGTAATCCTCAATGGAGCAATAGAATGTGAAAGAGCGCTGATATATTTGCAGTCATTCCAGAGGGCTCGTCTCACTGTCCACCTTCCAAAAGTGTTCATAGCATTGAGTTTAGTGACTAAAAATTCACCAAACCCCCCCCAAATTCCAAAAAACCATGCTTTAGTGAGCGAGCTGTTTACAGCGATGGGCTTCCATTGGCAAGGAATGCTACTCTGGCAGAAGCAGCAGTGCGAAAGTCCCTCCAAATGTCATCTCAGTGTGACAGGTACAGTACTTAGCCCAGGCATATAGCTTGTGGCCTGTTTGAGACAATACTGTCCTTCCCTCTTCCAGCTCATCTGTGTGACCTAATGTACTTCTGCGATGCAGAGATTTGTCATAGAAACATTAAGGTTGAAATGAATAAATTACATGCAGAAACATATGCATGAAAGCACCAGAAGAAATAAGGAGGCATTAGAGTGGCATGACCTGATAGCATCAGCAAGCCGCTGAGATTGGGTCAGAGTCTTGAAACACAGACTGAGAAAATAAAGGACGGGGTAATACTGAAGACAGACTACTCACAGAAGAGGAGATAAAAGGACAGGCAGTCACTGAGTAACACCGCTTAATGACTCATGGACCTGGGTCCTTGAAGGGTACAAAACCCACTTCCAAAATGAGCACAAGGTTAACCAACAAAAAGAACCCGGGAAACACGATGATGTGGACAATGAATCCAGCATTCTTTGTCCTCTGATTCACCACAAATAATCCTGGTTGGACTAGCCAGACATGTACATCTTGGTCCTTGTTAAAATGTGGGTATGGAAAACAAGTATGAAAGACCGAATGTATGACATCTCAAGGAGAATAACAGTGAGCAAGCGAAGTATTTTTTTTTTAAGTAAAATTGCCTTCCCCTTCTAGATAGTCTCACATTTAGCTTTGCTCTATTTTTCATCAGTAGCTGCTCCCAGTTGATCACTAAAGATTTGAATAAAACCTAATAGCATGTTCTTACAGGAGAATATCAAAGATGATATATATATATAGGGAAGCAAGGACACAGCAAGCTTGAAATAGTTTGCTTTTTTGAGGCAATACTTTTCCCCCCTTTTGCCCAAGGGAAGAGATTTGGCACACTTACAATTTCAGCTATTACATGAATAACTTCTTATTTCATGGTTCACAAAGAAGAAATAACTGTTAAACAGGATGGTTTCTCAAAACTAGCCCCAATTATGAAATTACAGGAAATGTCCTAAACATTCCTGTACCGTGATACATGAGTAACTGTGCTAATGTGAGAAACCTGAACAGAGGGAAGGCCGAGAAAATGAGTATTTATGTTTATCTGAATATAAGAGGCATAGAAAACAGAATTCTGATGCAAAACATAATTTGCAGGTTAAAAAGCACTGTGGATTTCATGGCTTTTCAGAAAAGTACTTACTATTTTAACTGAATAGAAAGGAAAAAGTAAGAATCATTTACTGAATCATTTGCAATAGTCAGTGTGGTTATCGTTAATACCAATAGCAGTAGTTTAAAAATTGTGGGATATTTGGTACTACTGACCTGTTTTTTCCCTGTGTAGACACCAAGTTATGCCAACAGTTATTCTGCTAAACACAAGGAATAAATCAACACAGTATCGTTCATTATTTGCTCAAAAAATTTCCAAAAGAAAACATTATTCCAGTATTTCTATAATGAAAGATGGGATTAAATAGGACTAAAGGGCTGACAGTAATGTACTGGGATAGAACTTACGGCATCAGATTACTTACAGTGTCGGGTCATGGCAACCGTCTTGCCGGTTTCCCCAGCTATACAAAATAGGGACACTATTCACTACACATACTAGAATTAAAAAGAAAAAAAAAAAGAGAGAGAGAGAAGAGTTCTAGGTAAGCTGATAGTGTTACAGATGTTCTTGCTATGGAATTATTATGCTTCCAGGGACACAGAATGGGTAGTATGAAAGCCATAATATCTGCAAATAAGAACACGTTACTTACCCATGTCGCCCCAAATGGTAAGTTTCCTCTGTTGAACCTATCTCATGGTTACGAAGGACAGCACCCTCCATTCTCTTACAACGGAAAGCACTTGCCTTCTTGCACAGGTAGAAGAGTTTAATTTGCCTCGTCCATAAAAAGAAACAAACAAGGCAGCTTCTTTAAATCTGCCACTCTCTAAAAAGCACATATGGACTATATATTGCCTTGGAAATAATCTGCAGAAAGTCCCTTGGTTTGATTGTTGTGTTTCTTGCTTGACAGTATCTCCCCAAATCCTCTTCACTCTCTTCACTCCAGTCAGGCTCATAGCTCAAGTCTAGTTAGGGAACTATATGTATTTTAGCCATAGTCATGCATTCCAGACTGACTGGATGCTTTAGTGATGGAGGAACTCAAAACCAGCACAGCATGACCTCAGAGCTAAGTGAGATGCCACACTGGTGGCCAAAAATGCCTCCAGTCTGATTTGAAACCGAGAAAAGCCGTGTGGCTGTGAGTAAGGATGAGCTACAGAGACAGGACTTGTGTACAGTGCTCGAATCTGCAGAATAGATTTGGTTAGTTAAGGTTAATGCTACACCAGACTGAGGAGAAAACCTTCTGAAAGCTGGGATACAGTGTCTGTAGCCCAGTGTACTGTGGACATAACCTGTTCCTGGCAGTCATCGATTGCAAACGATTCTCTTTCAGAGGCAGCGTCAGATATGATTATCTGCTATGGAATATAAAATGAACTCCTAACTATCTGGTTACAGCCCTTCTAAATCTCTAAGTGCTTGTCTGACTGCCTCTGCTACAAGAAAATAGAATAAGGAAAGGGACAGCGATGCTCGGTGGAACTGTGGGAGAAAAGGAACTGCTGGTGTGACAGGAGATGTGGATGATAACCACTGCTGCTGGGAGAGGCATCCCCTACTCCCGCAGTACTTGCCACTCCTGATAGCAGGACGTATTCTGCTTGGCAGCACTAAAACTGTTGCGAGTTTCCAGCACTGACACACACAGAAAAGGCAGCATCTTGCTGACTACCCAGCCTTGGAGCAGCCTTTGAGCAGTTTCCTACTCTGCCAATTGCTAGAGCTGGACCTACAGGCCGGCTGTCACCGGTCCACTGCCAAAAGAGCTGACAAACTGTAGAATGTTACCTAAAACACCCTAGTTATGTGCAGCCACAGTGGATAGTGCTGCACGATTTCCTGCTACAAGGAGAAAATGTCCAGCTGTGAGTCAAAGGATCTGGGGAGAGATGCAAGCACTTGCTAAAGTACTGCTTTAATTTTTAGGGCTAGTTCAGCACTATCAAAATACCGATGCTATTCTAGTGGTACTGTTGCTGTAGCCGTAACGATCCAAGGTTGCACAATAAACAAGATTTGCAGGGTGAAACAGTTGCTTATTAGGCCAGCAGCTGTAACTGGAAAACATGGAAAAGCTATGGGCCTGTGAGACTTCTTTCTAATTCTATTTTAGAGAGCACGGAGGATTTCAGAACAGGAACTGACATGCAGTATTTATATATATGCTGATGACGTATTTTTACTCACCACCTTTTCACTTTTCTTGCTTGATTTGGACTTTGATTCTCTTACAGCTTCCATTTCCTTTGCCCCAGTCTTATCTCCCTCTCTCTCATACTCATATTCCTGCCAACCATCCCCAGGCTAGGGATTCCCCCAATACCTTCTTCTGATGATATTTCCTCAAACTTAATTCTCCTCTTCCTCACTTCTATTCTTCTTGCACTTTAATGAACAGCAAACCATCATTCTGGTTCATTTTTTTCCATCTTTGACTCACCTCTAGTTTCCTTCATTTCTGTGATCTTGTCTTCTCTTGTAGGGGAATACTCCTTCCATGAAAAGAATACCAGAATACGTGGGTTTCCTTTTCCCCTTAGCTAACTTTCCATCTGTAATTTCCCTGTTTTTCTTCTGTATCAAACATATGAATTCTTCATCTTCCTCCCCACTTCCTGCTGTGCTCCAGCCCCATTCATGATCTCCTTAATTCTGCTCCTTAGTCTTTCACACTTGTTCAGCTTATCTCTACCACTGACATCCTCTTCTATCTCAAACAATTTATTCTCTTGCCTTTCCATCTATCGCAGCATTTTCCTTGCCGTTATCAGCTCACTGAGAATGCTATTTACAAAGCCCAAGCAAGTTCATTTCATACACCTCCATTCTATGCTTTCTTATTACGGATTCCACCCATCAGATTGTTGTGCAGCCTCTCTTTGCGAGATTTCCAATATGCCCATTTTTATCCACCTACGGAGCTAAACGTCTTGTCCAGGGTCTCGCTATTTTGTATCTCATTATGACACCATTCCTTTCTATAGGATGAACAAATAGAGTCTTGTGGGCTGAGCTGATCAAATGCCTAACTAACAAACAAAAATTGCATTATTAAAAAATAAATCAGGAGACACTAAAAAGCATTTTATTGACAGTACTCTCCCTGCTGCATCATGTTCAACTCTTTTTCCTTTATATCATAAAGTACACAGAAGAAATTGAACAAGTTTCAGGAATGCATGACATGTTCAAACTGAGATACCAGCATGAGAAGAGACTGCGAAGTCTGAAGTTATGTATTTTGGAGGATTATAATATCATATTCTAAGACACGATATTATAGAGGAATACAATACAGTGTATACAACACAGCTGAACCATACAGTGAAGCAAAGCCATGGTAGCTTTTAACTTCAACAATGTCAGAACTAGTGGATCTTTACATGAAGGTAGGAAATGTTTAGAACATTATTTACACAACTCATAATTAGCCTGTGAAACTATTGCTCTAAGACACAAAAATCCACTGAACTTCAGTGGATTCTAAAAAGGAGGCAGCTTTTCTCTGCACAAGAAGAAGGTGTGGTTATTTTCAGGTTGCATTTGGAAATTCCTTCTTTCAAAGAATAAGCACGTAAGTGACTGAACGCAGGACAGATTTTCCCTTCACAAGATAATCGAGAAAGGCTGCTGTGGGGCTTCCTGGCGATTGTTGTGAACTCGCTTATACTGGCAGAAACAGGACTCTCAACTAGTGCAATGCTGGGAAGATAAAGTGCTAACAATCCTGTTTCTATGTGAAACATTCTGGTCTTTGATGCGAGCAGTTCTTAAGATGAACATGACTGGAAAGAAGTCTGCAGGCTTGTGTGTCGTATCAGTGAGAAACTTGGTAACCCTCCACCACAGGACGCAATGCAAAGTCTGTCCACTGTGGCTCAGTCACAGCAATAGAGCGATCGCAAGGCAAATGAGACTGAATCGACACCGGGCACGGAATACGTAGTTTCCCTGCTAAGGCCCTCTCTGCATCATACAGTTCAGCGTCAGGTACCAAAAGCACACAGCAGGAGGGAGAAGTGTTACTGTCAGAGCTTTGGCATCAAAATAAATTCCCCAAGGACAGCTCAACTATACACATATATGTTACCCTTGACAAATGTGCATTCAGTCCATTCTTAATCTCCATGGTGAAAAAATATTAACATTTTTTACAACCTACCTAAGAGGGTCTAACTGAGTACTTTTCTTCACTGCCAACATTCTTATTTTATGCTTCGTTTCAGTGTCTTTGGTCAAAGACTAATGTTTTCAAGTCCATGTCTCCTCAAACGGCCTCCTCTTTCTAGAAACACTTTTCACCTTTTCAAAAATCACCATCCTATCTCTGCAGTTGCTTCTGGTTTAGACTGATCCGACTTGACCTTTCTAATTAAGCTCTTTATTCTCTGTATTCTTGACATTATCCTCATTATCACGAGGTTAACGCAGGGCTAACATAGTACTTTAGCTGAAGCCTTACTAACAACAGAAAGAGCTTGTTGAACAAATGTCAAAGCTCTAAGGCAGCTTTTAACGGCAGTTCAGTCACTGTGCCCTCCAAGCTTGACAGTGAACCACTGAAACTATGCAGCATTTGCTTTTTTTTACAATTTATGCAGTTAACTAATATAAATTTTGTGTAATCAGTGTTTCCAAAGCGAGCTTATGAAAATACCATGTGGGATCTTGTTGCAAATCAGAGTCAGTATGTATGACAGCTGCCACTTCTTCTTCTCTGGTGTATTGATCTGTCAAGGAAAAAAAATCAGATGGGCTTGACTGACTTCTTGGCAACTCCATGCTAGCCATTAATCATCTTCTAGAGACTAACAAGTTTATCTGCTTCAGTGTTTTCCAGTTGATGTCAACTACGATTTCTCATCTCTTTCTCATGCCTCTTGCCCCGTATCACACACAGATACTGCGCTTTCCCATTTCTGACCTTATGAAATTTCTACCCTTTGAGTTCTTCAAGGTAAGCACTGACATTCCTGAGATTGCTTCAGTTTCTTCTCCTTATTATAGATAAGTGAGATGAAGTAATAATGAGACAAACCAGCTTAATTAAAGCTGTCTAAGGAGAGAGATCCGTGATCAAATTGCTAGAGGGCTGATATGAAAAATGAAGAATTAGCCTGAAAAAAAAAAAGATACATTGTGAGCGTACGCTAACAAATTAATTCTCTTTGTATCTGTAAAATGTCCTATATGTGCAGATCAAAGTATTTTAACATTTATTGTTATGTCTTTATAGTCAGAAACCAGATGAGCAACCACCATAGAAGCACAAATTACAGTCATAATTTGTACCTGCTACAAAATGAGTGTTTTATTTTATGAGGATTAAGTTTCTCTTTGTGCAGGGAGAGTTACCACTTGAGATGCACTCCTCAGAGCTATTCAGCATTCAGTGGTTTGTCAAGTTAATAGTAGCTTACATTACATTTACAGCATTAATACCATTAGTATAATTCACAGAGACTCTAAGGAGGGGTTGACATGAAAGCATTACTGTGGTGATCCCCCCAAAAAGGACTGATGAGGTAAATGAAAAGTTCTGGGATTTTTTCCTAGGCTTATGAGTACACTCATAGGGAGGGAACTCCATGAAATCTACTATGAATACACACTTTTATTGCATGAATACTCATCTGTGGATCATACTGGGGAAAAGCTAGTAATTCATACCGACTCAAAAAAACATTCCTTCCCGAGTGATGCATCATTGTGTGTGAAATTCTGGATTCCAGGTATGCAATTAAATGCTCTACTTTTCCAAACATCTCAGTCAGCCCTCTGGATAAATAGCCTGAATTGCATAAGTGCAACGTTTGAAAGCCCATGAGCTAATACGTGGTCACTAGGAAGTTTACATGCCCACTGGTATGACTTACCTGCCTCGCCCACCTAATGTGATTTATAATTAGTTTGAATATAAGGAGAGGCCTAAAGTTTTCTCTATAAATGCTGCCACACAACCAAAGCTTGAAGTCTTATCATATAAGCCTACTGTTGCTCACAGAAATACAAAGTCCAAGGCAGAGAGGAGCAAGGAAGCATGGCTGGTAAGTGGGGGTGGGGGAGGGGGTGAAAGAGGGAAAAAAAAAGGAAAAAAGAAAAAGGTCTCTTTTTGCATAAGGAACGGGCAACAGAATAATATACCATAGGTTAGCTTTCTGTGTGGAGTTATGTTTTGTAAAAGGCTCTGAATCGGTGGAGTACACCACATTTTGAGATTATGAATAGGTTGTTTCACCGTTTTTCTTTCCCGAATTTTCCAAAAGGCACAAACAAAGAAAAGAAGATACCATCCATTACCATACTGCAGTTAAGTTTTATAAAACCACAAATGGAGCACAAGAAGCTATGGCAAATAGCAAACTATCTTTTAGCGTGAAACTTAACAAATCAGAGAGTAGTTCAGGAATGAATGAGTCTTGTGTTAATGTGAATATTTGTGCCAAGAATAGACTACGGCCTCGATTCCTTCCTGCAGATTCAGACTCAGCAAACTGCAATGCCGTTTCAACTGTTCGTTAAAACCAGTGTGAAAGGCAAAGGCACTTTCACATCTGGACAAAGCAAGCAGATGTCCGGCAGTCAGGTCTTAGGAGGAAAGCTATTAATCAATACACTTTAGCAAGGCTGGCCATGTTCTTGCTTAGGCCTGACTTGCCGAGACCTGTGTAAAAATCATCTATGGGGCCTGAGAGCAGATGACGCCACTTTACCTTCTTGAGGCATGGAGCTCATGCTGTGCTTGAAATGCTCAGGAAATCAATTAAAAACAACTAACCACAGAGCAGAGGCTTGAGCACTCAAATGACAGGCATTGTTTTCCCCTCGTGAAGGTTAAAAGAAGCACGGCTAGCCCGTTCTGACGGTTTTAGCACTGATTGCATGAACTCCTAGAACCCAGTGTTCCTCCACACACTGTTATTTGAAACAATACTTGTGTCTATACAACACATCTAGTTGTGTTAGCATCCCTCAGCAGCGTCTGCTGTTTGTCTGGCCTGATGGAGCTTCGTTAATTACTCTGCTAAGGGTAATACTGTCTGAATGTTTACCCGTTTAAATGCAGGGAGGAAATCAGGTGCGTACGAGGGGCGTAAGACTAATGATTCCCTCATAAACCTCCTCCACTAGGCAGAGCTTAAATAAATGGCAAAACACAGTTTGATAGGTGAAGCTGAAAGTAGAAAAATCCTTCTTTTTAACCAATAACTATGCAGTAAAGTGGACAGTGAAAACCTTCACCTGCAGCAATGGGGAAAAAACCCCCATGAAACAACTGTTTCTGCATTGTAACGCTTCCTCTTAAGCAACGATTCGCCAATAACTTAGCCAAGACATTTCAGCAAGGTGATCCCTAAAAACTTCCTCTTTCAGTGTCATAAACCAATCTATCCTTCTCAACCACAATTTTCTCATTGCGTGAAATGCAAGAAGCAATAGCGGTGTTTAACGAACAAAACTGGTGTTTGCTGATCACGGTCAGCACTTGCTTGTGAAATACACAGGGCCCAAGAAATAATCCAGCTCAGGTTCAGTTAGAGGTGTCAAAAGTGCCCAGGGGTGCTCCTCACAGTGCCATTTACAATTTTAATGTAAAAAACTGTGAGGGTCTGTGAGCAAAGGTGTGTACACACACCTTTCACTCCCTCTCTCTCTTCCCCTCTTCCCACCCCTCTGATACACGCATCCCGCAAATACACTTCTTTCCACAAAGGCTTTTATGTACTTGTGAGTCAATCTCTAATGGATCTACTTTAGCGGAATCCAGAAGATGGTGCATAAATACAAGGGAAAAGCACCTAAAAAGATCTTGTGAATTTGATAACATGATTTTTTTAAAAGGTTTTGATAGTCTGCAGCACACTACTGCTACTAAGGATTCAGCAAGTTGTTTCACAGTCTCACATTCTAAATAATTATCTCAGCTTCTGTCTGTCACTTTTAAGCTGCAGACAGCTTAGAAGTCTGAACTAAGGCATGAGTCACATCTTCAAGAATCTTGTTTGTTTATGAGAATTAAGAGCGCTTGCCTGCAGAATAGGACAATTGGATTCTTGGAAGAAATGAGCAGAGCAATGCAGTGATGGGAGCCTGCGCAGAGGTATTCTTTGCTGATGAGTGTGCAGCAATAGCTGGAAGTTAAAACTTCCAAACAGCGCCTTTACTCCATTCCCTTGAAAGAAATGTGAGTGTAAGTGGGAGAGGTAGGGAAATACACTGCAATATAACCGGCTATAAATTACAGGTTGCGTGTGGCTATTTGGGAGCTGTGCAGGCAGCCTAGCATAGCTTCATCCCAGTCTGTGTGCTGTCACCTTGGCTTATTCCTGTGTACTGGTCCCGTGGTAGTTTTTAAGTTCACATATTAATTAGTACATGTCACTCCTATGCCATCGTCAGTCTCCCCTCTGGAGTGAGCCGTCTCCTCCAGAATGAGCCAAGATCCCAGGAGAAGGTCTGAGCCCAGCTAACTGGGTAGCCTACGCATACAATATGGGAGCTGACTGTGCCAAGTTTGAACACCTCTGAATTCTGGCTGTCGGGGAACTTCAGGAACGATCAGGAACTTCAGGAATGCTTCAGTCTGCAGCAGGCTTCAGGCTTCCACTAAAGATGCCCCTGCTATTTGGGGCATTGTGAATGGAAGAAGAAGACAGAAAATAAGTATGTCTTAGACAATGTATAGAGCCTGGAAAAGATCTCAGCCAAATCCTTTTCCATATGGACTTGACAAATGTACATCAGGAGGTTCTAGTCCTGAAGAGTGCTCATGCAAGTCAGTCCACACCACAGTTCTACAGGCCTCGGTCTCACCCTAGTGCAGTTCACAAAGCAGTGTAGCTGCAGGAAACAACTCGGCTTGCTGTGTCCAGGATAGCAGTAGCAGGTTTTGCTGATGAAACTCCTTGTTTAATTACCCAAAGAGCGAATGCACGGGAGACAGAATAGCCCAAACTTCTCAGGGTACTGAGGCGGTCCCCAGTGAGTCATGGCCATAGGGTTTCATCATGGTGCTTTAGGGATATGTGAGGAAGAGCTGTGCTCCAAAAGATTTAAGGAGCAAGTAGGCTATTCTAGGGACTGATTTCCCATCCACCAAGAAACTAAGGCACAATTATTAATAGGTGACATTTAATAGAATCCAATTGTCACTGCAGACTGACATAGAGTTGATGGAAAGGAAAGAAAGTCATATCGAGGGGAATTAATCTATTATAAAAGATGTCCTTCCCTGTTCAGTGCTGAACTCTTCCTCCTATAGATCCATTTCCTTAACACGGTTACTGGAATGAGGAAGAAAACCCTGGGTGTCACGGGAAAAGGAGGTATTGAGTTATATAACTGAACTCGTTTGCAAAAGATGATTCTGATATAGCTTATGCTGGGTACATGAAACAAAACACTAGGACAGTGTAGAGCTTTCATTTTCTGAGATCCACAAGAATGTTCTCATGCTATTCACCAGTTTCAAGCACCTACCTTTCATTTAGAGCCACCCTTACATTTAGAGCCATCATACGAGCTCCACAATTACTAACTGGCTTACAGGAAGCTGCCTGGGTCAGATGCATTCTGCTTGACTAATATTCATGTATGACCAGTGTTCATATTTCTCACTAATTCAACCGTCATTCTCAACCATGCCCATGATCTTTGATCCAAAGGGCCAGAATATATCATTCAGCAGTTTTACAAACAAGGCTCAGAAGAGGCCTGCAAGGCAACTTTGCTAGAGCTGGGAAAAAAACACCAGAAGCTGATGCAACAGACAACTTACTTCCCTTGCCATTCTGTCTTCCAGAATAAATTGACTGTATTTGGGTTTTTTTTTTAATGTGCTGCTTCTAACTACACTAGCATACCATTAAATACCAAAACCAGTTATGCCATTGACCTATAGAACAACAATATGTAGCACACTATTGCTGTCACAAAAGAAAAAAGAAAAAGTTAAACACCTACCCAGATAAGCATTGACAGCTCTTTGGTGAATAATCACTCTCTCTTTTTAATTATTATTATTATTTATTTCAACAGTAACTAATCGTTCTGTACAGAGAAAGGGTTTGCTATGTATCCAAGAACAGGCTGAAATCTTAGAGCAAATTTATTCTGAAAATTGTTAGTGTGCCATTTAAGGGAATTTTGAAGTATTAGTAGGAGAACATAGCTTAACATCTGAAAACAATAAAGTCTGGACCTAACGCTTTAAACTTCTAAGAAACTTTAAATTTAAGATTTAAAGTCTTATAATTTAAAAATCACAATTGGGCTTTGCATGTGTTGAAACTATGGTTCCTCCTAACATTAAATATGATTATTGAACAGAGATTCAGAGCAGCAGTCTGAATTATACCCAGTTAAAACCTGCTTCTTTTAATAACCTTTTTTAATAGGAAATATGAATAAAACATGTCTGTATATGAAATGGGTTGAGCAAGTTCCAATTCTAGAATTTCCAAACATGATCCAAACTTGAAATTTGGGCTGCTGAATACTAAGCCTAGCCAGTTAAAACTCTGCATTTGGAAGCGTGTAGCTGTGGCCAGTCTAGTGTAACGGGTATCACTGAGGGGCATCCTTAGGACCGGGCACTGAGCACACAAAATTTTACACGTTTTTTCGTAAAAGTGTCAGAATTAGTCTCTCTCTGAATGGAAAGTGGACCCACCTGCAAAGCATAAGCAAAAATCACTGTCCTTTAAATTAAGTGAAATATTTTTTGTGCAGAAATTAGCATTGCCAGTTGCATGTTCAGAGATATCCTATATAAAAAAATAGTAGAGTACAGATTAAAACAATGATACCTATTTTATCACGTCACAAATGTACTTACCTATCATCTTTGTAGTGACATTCAACTATGTCATGAAGAGCTTCTGTATTTAACATTGCTAAACAGGAGTTATATGATAAATGAAAAATTGGTTCTTTAAATTTGGCCTTACTAAATTTGAGAGAGAGGCAATAGTTGATCTGTTTTACAACTACTGAAATGCAGTATAAGGAAAAAAAAAAAAGGCAGCGCCAGGAAAGCAATGGAATCAATGAATTAGTTTTTTAAAAAGTCACTGTAAATATTGCTCACGAAGTATTTAAAATTAAAAACAACGTGGTCCAAGAAGGAGTTATATTATTCCTGTATTTTAACGTTATTACAAAAGCAACTAAATGATGAAATTCTTATAAAAGTCAATACATTAATAAACTTTTAACAAATGGACAGACTGTTAGGGATAAATACTGTTCAAGCTTCAGATGTTACGTTGCAAAGAAATGTGATCAGGATGTGGGGACTGAGAGAGCAGAAAATGAATTCTCAAGCCCCACTGGTCAGCTAAAGGTGGGGGAGGAAAGTGGCTATTGGAGCTCCACCCCGTGAGGAAATACTGCAAACGGGGTTTTTGAAGTGAAATGCACCAGCTCTTGCCTGAGTCAACAGAAGTAGAGGAGGACGTTCAGAGGAAAGCTCCAGAAGCTGCTTACACAGGACGTTATTGATCAGATATGGGCCAAGGTGAGCAAGGGGGAAGCCCCGTCTGTGGTGTGTGTTTGTTATTTTCTTACACCCATAGCTCATATTCAGTTCTCTAATGGACACTGAAAGATCACTACTTCTCTAAGGAGTTTTGATCCAAGAAGAAAAAGGTTCATCAAGAGTTAGGAGAAGGTTTTCCACAGGAATTGCTTTTTTTCACTTATTGTGCACGTGGGAAAAGCAAGCTTGTCAGAGTGCAATTTGGAAGAGCAGGTATACTATCTGATGAACAGTGTTGTGTTTTGCAAGTAGGATGGAAGGCAAAGTTTGTAGCTGTTTGAAACTGTCAGACAAGTGCAAACAAGAGGCTGACAGATTCGACATGAGAGAAAGCAGCAAAGCAGAACTTGCCGTGGGTATCACTGCAGAGGCTGAAGGAGGCTGCAATGAGCAGAGACAGTTGAAAGCTGAACTTAAGGCAGAGTTACAAAAATGCAGGGGATCGTTTTTCATTGTTTATTTGTTGCAGTGGAGTTGTGGGGTTTTTTCTGCTTACGTGCTAGTATGTGTACATACACAAATTGACCAGTTTAATAATTATTCTAAATGTTCCCATGTTGCTTCTCCAACCTTGTCAGATAACTCCTGCCTGTCTAAAGACGCGTCTCCCCCACCACTCAGCTTGTTCTACAATAGGTGTGTTTCATTGGAAAGCTTCTGAAGACTTTTTTTTTAAAGAAAGTACATTCCTGAAAAATCAAAGTACCTGCTGCTCGCCTCGATACTGTAAAAAACCATGTTCCCCCCATTTGAACTGTGACTACATTGCTAAGATGACTAATGTAGTTATTTCACTGCTTGCCTAAACTTGATGAACTTAACATCATGCTGTAAAAAAATCTTTACAGTAATAAATCTATTTGAACATGGGATGATGATTTTTTTTACTCAGTAATGGCACAGGTTACCTGTGTTCCACTACTAAGGACAACACCCTTACTCTTTCTTATTCTCTCTCTTTGGGGAGGGGGAGGTGGAGCTGTGGAGAAAAATTAAAATATTTTTCAAAAACATGCAGTGCTCTTAGAAAAAAAAGAAATCTCTTCTGTACTTCCGCACTTCATTTAAGCCATCAAGCTATTTTCTACTAGAGAACAGTCTGCAGGCGCTGATGATGTCAGAACAAAGCCAATCTCAGATGCTTATTTTTCAGCCTGTCGTTGAAGGCGTAGTTCACATGCAAAAGCTTACTGCAACATATTGTTTCACATGTGTTAGTTTAGTAGTGTTCTCTCTCCCACTGCCAAACGACAGCCCAGTGTCCATCTCCATAGTCGTGTCAGGTGCTTCCAGCAGACAGCAGCTGGCAATTATATCAGAGGTACATGACACATAAATAGGGCTAGAGATCACATGCCATGGTTTAAAACGTAGAAGTGTTTCTCAGCTCATTCAGGTTTCTTTGTTTCCTATTCACAGCCAGGCTGTGCCTCTGTTAGTATAACACCATGTCTTGGAATGGATGGCAGCTTGAAAGAATTAGCTGAGTTCAGCCAGATTCTTTATCCAAGTAACTCACAAGTTTTCAGTTCTCTCAGGATTCTGTCCTCTTAGATACCTTTTTAATTTTTCCTTAGTAACAGATATACTACTCCTTCTGTATTTAATTACACAGATAATCTTTAACAGTCTATGCAAGGTGGAGTCTCTCTCTCAAAGGAAAAAAGAGGAATAAAATGCTCACAAATTATTTCAGTTTTTGGTGGAAGCCTCACATGTGTATTTGTTACCTGTTGAAAGTAACACACAATTCTTGAGAGCGTGTCTGTGCTCCTTTCTCCTTGGATGTACCCTCAGGTTTCTCGCTCTTCTCACTTTTTCATAGCTGCAACGCAGCCGAGTATCAACTGGCATCTGAAAGAAAACGCAAGAGATCACCACACAAGTAAATTTTCTAGCAAAGAGTTGACTGTGAGGAGAGGACAGGCCTTCATTATTACCTTTAATGGAACAGAACAGCCTGAGCAAAACTTAACATTCATCGCAGAAACAGGTATGGCTCCCAACTTCTTTAGCAGAAAGTGTAAGATCGCCTCGTGATGTTGTTTTGGCCTGATATGCACTAAAGGGCAGCAGGGTAACCCCCTTCAGCCAACATGTTGGTTCACGTCGCCAGGGAACTGTTTGAGGTGTTCACGGTACTACTCCCATCTCAACCAGCAGTGATTGCTTCCTTCAGTTACCAACATATGGCACAAATTTATCTGAGGGGAGGGTTACAACCCTGCTGAGTTTGTTGGTGACTAAATCTCTATTTCAGCACCTGGGGGGGGAAAAATGTTGTTTATTTTCCTTAAAAGGTCCAAAACCCTCAAAGCCGGCTAAGACAAAGGCCACATTCGGTATCTCCAGCACGGTGAGCAAGGACAGCTGGAGCGCAGTTCTACAGTCTACGAGTTCCAACTCTGTGAGCATCTCCATTTCCAGCCCACCTAATGCTGTTATTGGACGTTACAAGCTGAGCGTTCAAACTACTTCAGCTGACAGCTCCTCTCCAGCAAGCCTTGGCACTTTCATTTTGCTGTTTAACCCTTGGTCTTCAGGTATGAATATGATGAATTTCCCCTGAAAGAACTAAGCTGCTTCTAGCTTCATTAATATTTGCAGCTTCTCCATTCCATCTATATTTCTTTAATATGGGGGCAAAATATTTACCACGTACTGTATCAGTGAGAAAATAAAAGGGTTTAACAGTTTCTTAGGACTTCCTGGTACATAAAACCAGCTCTGTATCATGTACTTACTGGAGAGCTCCTTGCCCTAAAAGATCAAGGTCTGCTTAAGCAGATTAAGTTCTGCTTTTGCCAGAGCTTCCCTACTTCTGCACAAGTTTAGAAGAGTGTGTCTGGTCTCTGTAGAACCAAGAAAACAGTCATATCTACTAACTGCCATCTTCTCTCAGATCTGACAGTCTCACACCTCCGCCTGTTCATAATAGCAAAGAGTGGCTATTTGCAAGCAGTCTTACTGATGGAGACCAAGGCTCCCGGGGTTTTGTTTTATTTTGCCTGCTGCGGTTGTACCGGTGTCTGTTTTGGCTCTGCAGGTGATGATGTATTCATGCCTAATGAGGCTGAGTGTGAAGAATATGTGCTAGAAGAGTTTGGTATCATCTTTGGGGGCAATAAAAATCATATCAACGGCTTTGGATGGAACTTTGGACAGGTAAAAGCATCACTGAAACATCAGACAGTGTTTCATGCTCTGGTTTTTATATGAACTGGGTGACCAGGGCTTGTTTGCTTTTTCCGGTTCTTTGCGTACACCTCTGAAAAGCAGGAGCCTGGTATTGAAATCGGAACTCTTGCCAAGCCCTGTTATACTGATTAATACGATGATTTGTAATTGACTGGTGAGTGATATGACCTAGGACTCAAAAGTGAAGCCAGCAGAGATTTTAGCCTCTGCAGGGTGGTAAT
>NW_010388860.1:9320-14581 GCF_000710305.1 Buceros rhinoceros silvestris | reverse complement strand
ATGCCGGGAGGCAAAGTCCTGGCCTCAAGTCCACAGGCTCCAAGTTCTGAATAACACTTTGAGTTCTAATCTTCACAGTTTGTTGAAGCTGTGTTTTGATACGGTAGTTCCTTTCTGAGCTGCAGCACTCCATTTGGTGATTAAAAAAAAATTAAACACTTACATTGCTATACTTAGCCTGATTTTTAGTAATCTGTGTTGCCAAAACGCTAACTTATTTCTTTAACACAGTTTCAAGGAGATATTCTCAATATTTGCCTTTCCATGCTGGATCGAAGTTTAAACTATCGTAAGGATCCTGTCACAGATGTATCTCACCGAAACGACCCCAAATACCTGGGCCGTGTTCTCAGTGCAATGGTAAGGAAACTGCTGACGGTTCTTTTAAAATAGTTAGTGAAAGTAAGTATGAAGACACTTCAAATAAGTTTTGAGGACACTGTTTATAAGCACTAGAAATGTGGGCCAGAGAAACACCAAGGTGGACATCTGATCAGAGCTTCCTTGATTTACCTCATCCGTGGCATACTGATACTCACCACTTTGACATGCAGTCATCAAACCTAAAGTATAAGACACAGGGTTGTATGTCGAGTGACCAGTCCCTTCGATGTCCCTAGTCCAACCTTGGACTAAAGGTTGGACTAAAGTCCAAGTGGAACTACAGTGGTACTAGATTTGAAGTGGAGCTACAGTGGTACTAGATCACTTCAGCCATGAGTTTGTCAGGCGGCCTTGAAAATCTCCAAGGATGGAGGTTTCATGGCCTCTTTGGGTGACTGGTCCAGAGCTGCACTACTTTCCTGGCGGGGAATTTTACGTCAAATAAGATTTTCCCAAGCTACAGCTTTCTGCTGCTGCCTCTTGTTACGTAACCTGCCAGAGCAGAGAAAAAGTTGGACTCTGACAACTTGGTGTGTCCCGTTCAAACGGTTGTAAGCTATTGCCCTTATTCTCTTCTTCTGAGACTGAATGAGCCCAGTGCTCTCAACTTCTCCTTGAAGACAGCGGTCCGGGCTCCTGACCATCTTGGTAGCCCTCCTCCTAGGCCCTCTTCAGTGTCTCAACATTCCCTTGAACCGAGGGACCTGAAACTAGAGGCAGGACTCCTGGCAGAGCCTTGCTAGTGATAATTAAAGGGAGTTAACAGCTTCTCTCAGGCTCTTGGTCACATTTTTCCCAATGTCTCCTAGAAAGGGCCTTCCCTTTCTGATGAGAGTGCACTGTTGGCTCACATTCAGTCTGGCACTTGCTGTAACTCCCAGCCCCCCTTCAGACAGGCTGTGTCTCAGCTAACGCTTCCCAGCCTGTACCAAAACACGGCATTGTTCACCCTGAGTTCTGAAATCTACACCATTTCTTCCTGCACTTCATGAGGTCTCTGTTGACACAGCACTGAAGATTTTCAAGGTGATTGCGCCCTGCTAGTTGCATCAGACACTTCCCCTAATTAATTGTAAATGTGCTGAGGGTTCGTTACATCATGATACAGGCACATTCTGAAAGCTTAGCTGCATGATGTGCTTTGCTGATGCCACTCAGTCATACAGTGGTAAAGTTGCCATCTCCTGTCAGAAAGGTTCACGGAGAACTGATGTTTGCCTTCTTGCCTGGTGCTTTTGTACTTGGGTGGAAGAAACAGTGATTAAATTCTCTCCATTTTTTGAGAAGATGCATATTTAATTTCCCTGAAAAGCCAAGGCTTCTTCCTGAGGGCCAGCTGCAGGAAGCTGTGCGTTTTGTCCACTAAAATGTTATTCAATGCTTTTCTCTTGCCCACTCCTCTACCGCTGCTACATATGTTGTAAACTCTTAACTGATCTCATCATAAATATAGTGACTATTTTTACAGGTCAACGCCAATGATGACCAAGGGGTGGTGCTAGGAAACTGGAGTGGAAAATATGAGGATGGGAAAAGTCCAAGTAGCTGGACTGGAAGCGGTGAAATCCTGCAAAACTGGAAGAAATCAGGATTCAAACCTGTTAGATATGGACAGTGTTGGGTTTTTGCAGCGGTGTTGACTACAGGTACATTTTATGTCATGCAAATAGCTCACACTGCACAGATTCTGTTAAGAGAAGCACTAATAACACATGAAAGTGTGTCAAGACAGCAGTGTGTTATATGAAACCTCACATTCCAGAAATACTGCTTTCTGATCGCGGTTTTCTATTCACTCTTTAGTGCTTAGGTGTCTGGGGATACCCACTCGTACAATTACAAACTTCAGCTCTGCTCACGATGCAGATGGAAATCTGCGTGTGGATGAGTTTTATGATGCTTCTGGCAATCATCTGGACATGGCAGCTGACAGCATATGGTAAGGCTCTGGGATGTTTAACAGTAGGACCCATCAATGCTGATGCAGAGTATAGTTTCTAATGACAAATGCTTTGTTACTTTCTTTAAAATTGCCTTAAAAACAACTACGCAGACACAGAATTAATAAAAAAATACTACAAAATAGTAGTCAAAACCTGGTGTTTTCACTCTTTCACAGTTAAACAGAGAATTGTGACATGAGACACAACAGTTAATTGAAGCCAGGGCAGGCAAAGTTACAGGTGTAATGCCACAGATGACTGAAAATTTGTCATATTACACTGGAAATACCAAACAGTAGGTCTTGACTTAATTTGGAACTATTCTTCAAAAACGGTTCATGTTGAACTGTAACAGTTCAACAGAACCAGCTTCCCTGCCTGCCTGCCTTTTCCTTTTCTTTTTTCTGTGAAAATGGTTTAGTTATTTTTGCCACTCTTAAGCAACAAATGCAATTCAAACAAGCTTGCATTCAGCGAGGGAGCAGCCCCTCACTTTTTGCCCTGTTTACTCCCCTGCATGTTCTGGACCCATTCTAAATATAAGTGGTAAGTACAACTGTAGCATCGAGCTATAAGGAAAACCACTAAAACTAAGGAAGTGCATGTGCTCAGAATTTTTGGAGAAAAACAAGCTCAAACATTTTGTGTAATTTTACAGATTTGCTTTCTGCCCTTGAACATTTGTGTCTGTTCCACAATGCAATTTTCAGCTCCTATCTAGTTAATATAGTCAGGATCAGAGCGGAAGCGGTCAGTCTCAGGTAAGAACCTATGCAAATTAAGGCATTGAGTGTCTTTAAGTAAGATGACTGATTAATGGGTGTGAACAGGAATTTAGAAGCACATACTAGTAGCTTATTTTGTTCATTTTTGCACATAGGAATTTCCATGTCTGGAATGAAAGCTGGTTTTCCCGTAGTGACTTAGGCCCCTCATATAGTGGATGGCAAGTTCTGGATGCAACTCCTCAAGAAGAAAGTGGAGGTACACATTTTATTTCAGGAATAGTATTGAAAAATTATAAAGTCAGTCACTTTCAGAGAGAATAAGAAAAAGTAAAACCATCGTAAAAGTAATTTCTCATCCTGCTCAGAAATAGTGTGGCAGGGGAGAATACTTTACCTATTGCATTATAAAAGCCTCAGGTCACCAGTGGACAACAAGAAACAAACCACACTTGTAGGAGCAGTCTTCCACAGCAGGTCCTGTGTTTCCAATGTAGGTATCCAGATACTGAACATCGAGGGATAATATAAAATAAATCAAGTGTGCCTGCAGAATAAAACCAAGATACGTTATGACTGGCCTAGTATGAGGGTCTATGGGGATGAAAGGGCTGTGTGGATGGGACAACAGCACTGGGCAATTCAGAAGTCCTTGATAAATATCTGTCTAGTAATTTGCTTACTGCCAAAGAGTTGATTAGGTCTAGATTATTTTTTCTTGATGCTGTAGGAATTTACCAGTGTGGTCCTGCCTCACGGAACGCCGTCAAAGAAGGAGAAGTAGATCTGGACTACGACTGTCCGTTCGTGTTTGCAGAAGTGAATGCAGACTGCATGTACTGGAATTACGACCCTGCAACTGGAAAGAAAACATTAATATTCTCTGAGTCTAACACTGTTGGCCAGGTCATCAGCACAAAGGCTGTTGGTAGAGATGATCGTGTAGATGTCACCAACGATTATAAATATGAAGAAGGTAAATAAAAACACTGATTCTTCTGATTACATAGCTGCTTCATTCCCAAACATATATACACTTTAGGCTAGGAATCCCTCAGTGGGCAATTATGGGCATCTATAAGGCAGGAGCAAAATTTATACTCAGTTTATTCAGATCTAACAGAAAAGGGAAGACAAGGTAAAGAGGAAAAAATACTGCCTTGCCCTTTCTGATATGCCCTTTCTGCTTTGTGGGACCAAAATAAGGCACATACAAATATCTCTGAGTAAAGCATTCGCTGTTCTATCTGCCTATGGCTAATGTGTACTGACTGCCTCTGCTTTGTGAGAATTAGTCTACAGGCCAGCTATTTGACAGCAGCCTAAGCTAAATCAGCACTTTGGCCCAGGAAAAGCAATTCTTTCAAGGGGTCAAACAGCATGTAAACTTGTCAGACTTTTAGGTTTGGTAGTGCAGAAGAACAATTTCAATCATGAATTGAATTTGAAAGTGCAAAGAATGAACGCTGCTCTGTATCAGGAGGGCGAAAAGCATGGCAAAGCAGAGCCTACATAACCAGCTTCCATTGTGTACTGGCTCTGGCTGGGATGGGGTTAACTTTCTTCGTGGCTGCCCTGCTAAAAGCATTGGCAACACATCAGTGTTTTGGCTGTTACTGAACAGTACTTGCAGAGGGTCAAGGCTTTCCGTCTCCCTCCCTCCTTTGTCTCTGCCACAGTGAGTAGGCTGTGGGTGGGTGAGAGGCCGAGAGGGGACCCAGCCAAGGCAGCTGACCAAAGGGATATTCCATGCTATATGACTTGGTGCTCAGCAATAAAAGCTTAGCAAAAGGTGGAGGAAACAGAGTGGGGTGGGGGGACGCTTGTGGTTACGGCATTTGCATTCCTCAGCAACTGTACGTGTACGTGTGTTGAGGCACAGCTTCCCAGGAGGTGGCTGGACTTCTGCCTGCCCACGTGGGGCAGTGAATGTATTCCTCCTTTAGCTTAGTCATGTGCAGGTTTTGCTTTCCCTGTTAAACTGTTATCTCTATTTGGAAGTCCTCTCACCTTCCTTCTGTTTTCTCCCCATCCTGCAGGAATGGGGAGTGAGTGAGAGGCTGGGTGGATGTTTTGACCGCTAACCAGAGTCAACCCACCACACGGTGTCATCAACCTTTGTTTATATTAAGGGTCTTTTCTGTATTAGCAAATAAGAATTTACATTTCTAAATATTACAGCCATTAAAAAGGATAGAAATGGAAAGAG
>NW_010388860.1:864-9209 GCF_000710305.1 Buceros rhinoceros silvestris | reverse complement strand
AAGAGTGAGAAACTTTGGGTTTAAGATTTTGCATTACCAAAAATGCTGTTAGAGAGGCAGTGACGTTATTGACTGTAGATTCGGAAGATTAGGTGTGGCTGTGGAAAAGAGAAGTTCAGTTCATCTCTAAGTACAGACACTATGTTTTGCTGGCTTGTCTGTAGCCATCATGTAAAATAACAGATGCACGATAAGCATGGAGGATAATTTTCATGACTCTCTCTGACAGGCTCTACAAAAGAAAGAGATATTTTTAAAAAAGCCCGTAAGAAGCTGGGACTTGGGGATAAATTTGATCCTACGGCACCAACACAACAGGAAATCGATCAAAAGCCTGACATCTCAGGAAGGTTCAAGGTGGCTGATCGCTTAGAAGTTGGCAAAGATCTCAACCTAGTTCTGTTTCTTGCAAACTTACAGTCCGATGTTAAGATTGTTCAAGTAAATATGACTGCTTGGAGCACTGTGTACACTAGAAGACCAGTTCATGAAATCTGGAAGGACTCCATATCTGTCACTCTGTCTGCTAAAGAAGGTAGTTTTTCAAATAACTTCTAATCATAATTGTATAATTGTTTCGTCATTAAACGGGCATTGGAAGCTGTTCATGGGGGGAAAAGCTCTTAAAAAGCAATCTGAAATTTCTATGCAGAAGAGGCTGACAAGAGTTACATTGCACTTATAAACACATTTAAAAAGCATGTTTCATGCACCATCATTTCCTTAAGTACTATTTGCATTTTGGAAAAACGTATCTCAAGAGTGAAAAGAAAATGGTGAGCAAACATGAAGTTTCATTTAACAAAATTTGCTTGGAAAAGATAAGGACAACGCAAAAGCATAGACATAAACTCCAAGTAACTGTGTTCTGTTAAATCGCAAGGGGTCTTACTGAAAGGTAACGGGACCTGTCTAACAAGCAGAAACAAGAAAGATCAGGATCCATGAGCTCATTAAAGCGGAATTAAAGTGCGAGGAGTAGAAGTATCTTAAGCTTCACAGAAAATAAAGTTTGTATCAAAGAACTGTTGAGAAGTAAATGACCTCAGATTTTTTTAAATTTTTGTTTCACATGGAGTTTGACAACTTCATGGAATAAATTCTCTACCTAAATATGAGTATTGTTGGAAAGATGAAATTACGTTACTATTAGGAGCTTGGTCTAATAGATATATCAGCCTCTCTAAAGTGATCTAAAGATCATTGATTCACAACCGATACTGTATTGTATTAATCTTAGGGTTCAAGTCACTGTTTCATTTCTTTACTACGGGAGTGGGGATCTACCAGCTTCCTCTACAGGATTAGGAACCGGACTCTGGGTGAAGATGGAGTTTATGTGCCCAGTGGCATTGCAGTCACGCAGGCACCTCGTGGCATCTTGTGCTCACGCAGGCTGTGTTAAACCAGCGGCCGAATTTTCAGTCAGCAAGGAGGTTTTTCTCCAGATCTGATGGCAGGGACCATTTAAAGAGGTTTTTTTCTCTCTTCTGGAGGCATGCTCTGTTTGCTAGGATTTGTAATTAACAAATCTGTTGCTACTGGAGGAATGTAGGAAATTTACATCGCCCCCATTTTCTTGCTTACTTTTGTGGGATTTTGCATTGGTGACTTGTCACCTTGTGTTTCTCGTTGGCTGTATACTGCTGGAAAGTACTGCGTGGCTCCAAGTGCTTACATGTAGCATAGCCAGTCTACAATTCTTCTGAACTTGATTTTTATGGCCAAAAAAGTGGAATTGCCTGGATTCAGAGACAGAGAAGGTCCCTTCCCATCCAGTATTCCTTGATTTGAATTACAGCACGGTAACTACTGTAAAAGCAGGTGCTAATAAGGAGCAGATAGGGCTAGGAAAGGTAAAAGAAATGTAAAAACAGCATTCAGCTCACCTCAGGATATCATGAGCAAATAGGACTGAGGAGACCTATCAATCAGAGCATGTCCCATAACAAATGGAGTGGCACTGGTAAACTCATTGAACTCCAGCTGTCTTATCTTTCAGAGCAATTAGGAGGAAAACAAGCCAGACAATATGGTAATAGGGAAGAGGCATAACATTGAAGAAATCACTCTCTACAGCAAAGTGATAGACTTGCACTGAGTTTGGCAGTGATGGCTGAAGGCCTTCCTGGTCCCAAACGTAGCATCAAAGGAAAATACTGTTAGGTATGAAACTCTCGGCTTATAAATGTGTGCGTCGACTCCTCTTTTTTTCTTTTCTTCCAGAGAAACATTTTCCCATTACGATACCATATTCTAAATATCAACAGCAGTTAACTTCAGACAACACAATCCAGGTAACAGCTTTATGTCATGTAGAAGGTGGGATTCCAGTGCTAGTAGAGAGATCCATCACCCTGGACAACCCTGCCATTGATATACAGGTAAATTACTGTCCCTCCTCTTGAACTGCAGTAGCAGAGAAAGGGGGAAATGAGCCCTTATAAGCACTTTCTTTCCCAAAAGAGATGTTCTGCTCACATTCTGTCATGGTCCATCACAGCGTCTTATAATATCTGCTCTTCTGATGACTGAGAAGGTTCAGATAGAAAAGAATACCGAGAACTTGGCCTTTCAAGCATTTTCTCTGCACAGGTACTTGGTGAAGCAAAAGCGAATAAAGAAGTGGACGTGGAAGTGATATTTACCAATCCTATAGATACAGAAGTGAGGGACTGTGTGCTTCAGGTAGAAGGCAATGACCTGCTCAGAGGAATCCTTGAGATAAAGTAAGTATAAGAAATGCCTCCTTCCAGCTCTTAAGGATACATGAGCAAGAATGTAGGGATGGGTGATTTAAAACGGAACAGTGGGATGAGACAGCGTTTTATTCCTACTGTAACTTGGGAGGCTGATCAGTGTAACATCTTGTAATAAACTGTGCAGCTTTGAACCAGCTCTTCGCCTAAGCTAGGCTTTGGCTCCATAATTTAAGAGGTCAAATAATTGCTGTCATAATTGGGCAGAGCTTGTTTTCCTCCCTATCTAGCAAGACCCCACAGTTCTAGCAAAAAATATGTGCTTACCTACGCAGTAAATTTTGCTGAGGTTCTCCATGCTGCTGAAGGTCAGACATGTTGAACCTTCTTGTTCTCATCATAGGGCCAACAACAGGATACGTAACTGTTTCTGTCCATTCAATAAGAAAATTATAGCATATATTAACCAGGATTTATTTTTTCACCTTATTAAATACACTGCAGGTGCCAACCTCTGTGTTCAGCCTTCTAAATAATTTGCATTTACATAAAATGGAGAGATGCACCAGTGTCCCAGCTTCGGGGAAAAAAATGAACTCATAGAGTTTAGACACAGGATGTGATACCAAAGGGTGATACCTCCGAAAAGTACCATCTCAAGCATGCTCCATTCATATCTATTTCAGAAACAATGTCATGACTATGGAGGATAGCTTTTAAAGAACAGAGCAACCTTGACTAGCACCTACTCCTTAGATGATTGAATTTACTGTCAATTTACTTTTATGTGCAAGGCCTAGAACTTGAACACAGTTGAAATCCCTGAGGCAGGTGGGAAAAGAACAGGAAAAATGGTGAATGTTACAATAAAAGTCTGGTTCGGATTGGCTTTTGAAATTAAAAAAAGTTTCCCCACAACAAGAACTACAGGCACACTGATTTGTAAGCTCCACTTTCATAATTCGCAAAATAATTACATTAGAAGAATAATAAACAGGGGTAAAACTATTAGGTGGTGTTGAGATGGTGGATGAGAAGGCTGGAATAAAATAGGTTCCTTTTACAATAGACCCCAGGTTCCTATTTTTATGCTTGGATGATTTTGTATTGGGTCTTGGTCTTTTTCCTTCAGTATTTCACACCTGAAGCAGCAAGGTTAAATTTTCAGACTGTCCCCTACTCTATACATATACAGAACTGCACACCAATTTCAACATATGCTAGCAAATACAGTTATTTCTAAAAAATACCTGGGAAACCGGAGTGAGCTCTCTGAATAGACATACACACAGACAAACACAAAACCCCCAAACATTGCCCTTTGTGCTTGAGCAACTAGGAATGGTCTATCCCACATCTGATAAATTCTCCTGAGGGAATTTAGCAACCTCATGTCATCTATCATCTCAAACTTTATCCTCAGGCAGGACGAGGCAATGTGACATGGTAAGGCCGTTTGGGAAAACCACACACGTGAGGTTCTGGGATTACAGAATACACTGGTTTAAAATATTTTACCTTCCATTCAGAATTTCCTGCTGTGTAAACACCGAGGTTTTCTTAGTGCTATTATCAGTTGTAATTCAAGAGTCTGTATTAACGTTCCTCATGGTCTCAGATTATTCTTCTTTCTAGTAATTCAATGAAGTGTTTTACACTCTCTGTTCTGAATGAAGTTTTATCTCTCATGATGAAACCAGGACAGTCCCCCTCGACGTGCTTCTCTGGATCACTGCATAGTGTATTTGTGACAGACTTTAATTCATGAGTTTGAATATTTGAATACATATGAGATAGCCAAGTCCTATATGGTTTCTTCACGGCCAGCCTACACTGAACTGATATGAATGCTGGCTTCATCAAGCATGGTGCATAAGCCTTTTTTCCAGCTTATATTTTCCCCTTTTTTCTATTTTTAGCATACCACCACTGAAAGCCAAGGAGAAATCTAGTACAAAGTTTAAACTCATCCCCTTTGAGAAGGGTCCCAAACACCTACTTGTTAATTTCTCCTGCGATAAGTTTGCAAATATCAAGACCTTCAAGATGGTAAATGTGATTGACTAACGTCAAGTTATACAATAAATTGTCTGTATGTGTATAAACCGAACAAAATGTCATAAGAAATCTTGTATAAGAAAACAATGAGAAAATGAGCAAATCAAAATCCTCACTTCCTGTGGTAAGGTGTTACCAACATCATATCTTCAGAATTTTACATTGTAATTTTAACTAAACTGAGGAATAGTCGATTTTTCATTTTCTGTTGTGAGTACCCATATTAATAAAAAGAGCATGTTGCCTTCTATTCAAAGACTGTTTGACTTTTGTGTGGTTTTCTTCGGAAATAATTCCTTCTGGCTCTCGATGACTCTGCACAAACATTCATAAACTCTTTTTTACACATTCAAAGCCTTATACCGTGGACTTCAAAGCAATGTTTCTCCTTACTGCAGCAGTGGTACTAGAAAATAGCCAGGTTGAGCTGCACAATTTATGTCATTTAGCTTTGTCTTTTTTTGCTGCAAAGTCTGTCCTGACATTTTTTCTTTTTTGGTAAATCAGTGACCAAATGAAGTGTAGAAAATGTTCAAAAGGAATTTGGGTAGTGTCCAGTTTGAGACTCATTTGATAAACACATTGAGATGATTGCCCAGCTCAACATACGTGTTATTTTTGCATGTTGATATTTTGTACTTGCTGAAAAATTTCTTTGAAAAACAAAGAGAGGGTAATCTTTAGTCTAAGGGTATTTTAGCTTGAGAAGAGTTTGGAATTTTTCACTACGGACTGTGTGTCAGGGAGTCATCTTTCAGAGTTCAGGTTTAGTAAAGCTTACTTAAACCCTTTGCGGGAGGATAGGTATGGGCCCAAAGCTGGGTTCTAGGATCAAGTGAACTAGGTGCAATCCAAGGAGTAACTTGGTTTATGGCAAATAATTTTACAAGAGCACATCAATCTCTGACTCAAAATTATCAGTGTAGATGAAGTGAATGGAAAGTCAGGCTTCTGCTCTGCTGCACTTCGGAGTGCTGTGCCAGGAAGCGTGCCAAATCTTCACAAGAGCCTGGAGCCAGCTCCACGCCCCCCACTACCATCACACAGCACGAGGTACCTGTGACTTGCCATAGGGACTCCTCGCTGTTACACGAGCAGCCAAAGATCATATTTGCTGTAAAATCTTTTTGTCCTGTAGCCTGCAAAATCATTGTAGGAGGGCACTTGCAGTCACCTAATTTTCCACTGCCAGTCACATTTCAGTACGAGACCACACTGGGTATGAGATGAGCAACAGCGAGGCTGTACAAGCAGCCAGAGTGGACCCTCTCTTTTTCTCCTCCTGATGTTCCTCGAGGCTTGCTGGAGTCGGGAGCTCTCATCACATAGACCAAAGAGTGGGAGTCCAAGCTCAAGCACGGCCTTGGATTTAGAACGTGGATAAACACTTAAGGACTTTTTACATCTCTCGTATGCATGAAAACAACCAGACTATGCTAAAGCCAAGTGAACTGCACTATCAGAAATGAGAGAAGCTTGTAAGTTGGACCTCTAGGGAAAATAAAAGGAAGGCAAAACCCTTACTTTGCCACCCTTCACTTGCAGGTGAAGTTAATGTGTGCCTGCTTGGATACACACTTACAGAAGGGATTCTGCAACATTTTTTGTGCAAGTTACATCGATCTCATCTCTCTAGTAAAGAGAAGCGACAATACAAGTGTAAGGTGAAATATGGTTACCCTGAGAATATGGTAATGCAGTACTTGAATAAACAAAATTATTAAGGAGAATAATGAAAAAGTATGTTTTTCTCTGAAAGTTAGCAAACTGCGCTGAAATTCAAGGGCTCTGAAACAAGGGGGAAGGAGAAACAAAACATTTAGAACCAATTTGGAATGATGGGTGGGTAGAATTGAGCTAGGAAAAAGACCTGCAACGTGAAGTCATTAGTCACTGAAGAGCCATGACCGCGGCATTCCAAAGGCATTACAAAAGCAGCTGCTGGTGCTTTGCTGCGGTGAAGGTGTGGACTGGCAGGTGCCAGTTTGGGATGTAGGCCAGTCTGAGAGAGAGGTCCTGGTGGCTTGGTGAACACCACTGTGGGCGTGTCACACAGAGGTAAAGGAGGGGGATGCAGCCGAGACAGAAAAAGTGTTCTGAGATTTAATTACTTATGGTGACAAGGAAGAAAGGAAATAGTCATACTGCAGCGGGGCTATGTGTAACATCTGAAGCAATCACTGTAAGTACCAAACACCTGAACTTAAGAACTGGTCGATGCGGTTTGGCACTAGGGCTGCGTGCGGAGATCAGGTAACATCAGAGG
This sequence comes from Buceros rhinoceros silvestris, assembly GCF_000710305.1. Lineage (NCBI taxonomy): Eukaryota > Metazoa > Chordata > Aves > Bucerotiformes > Bucerotidae > Buceros > Buceros rhinoceros. The sequence continues at coordinate 2,186 of NW_010388860.1, read as the reverse complement.
CTTGTGGCTCTTATGGTTTCCAAGGAATATGAATTAAGGAAAAGAGAAAAAGACCAACTAAAGTGGCTCTGAACAGCAATCAAATCCATTTGAGGCGGTTTCTGGAACAAGTTTTGACAGCCTGAACATCCTGGAAGCTTCCAAGAAGGGGAAGAACCTCTGAATTATAACGTAAGTGGAGATACACCAATACCAGATATACTGCTGCCAAGTGTGAGAAGTTTTACTGGTTTTCTTTCAGGATAGGGCTAGTATGAATGTGGTAAGTATGTACTCTTTTGTCTTTATCTTATCAAAACAAAGTTTCCCAAAAAGGGTCAAGATTATTTTTTTGGTAAAGAAAAAATCAACCTTAAAAAAACGGCTGTTGGAGCTTAATTTCTGCTTATTTTTCAGGGTGGTTTTTTTTTTATTAGTAACTTAAAATTCAGACTAATTTATTCTTTAAGTCTTTACTAAGTGCTAAAATATGATCAGTGGATCTGCAGAATCTTAAACCGATAAATATTGCTCCCCACAACACTGTCACTTTACTACCTGTACATTTTTAAGCAATGGTACAAAAATAACTATATTCACAGTTATGAAGATAAATAGGCTTAGAGTCTGCGCTGATAAGACTGCTCATGGTTAATAGTTTGATGGATGCTTTTGAAATAAAGCTTTTGTTGACATAGTAGTACAGAACTGGCTAACACAACAGGTAAACAGACCTGTTCTGGAGGGAGTTTATCATTTCACATATATCAGTGGGTGCTGGAATAACTTGAGACCCAAAAAAAAAAAAAAAGCCTCCTCTAAAACCAGCTCACAGCTGTTGAGTAAAACCAGAACTGACATTAACCAATCTGGAAGTTAAGTAGTCAGGAAATGCTCCTTTTTCCTTCACGCGGCTTTTACGCCCCACCACAGTCCCTGTTTCCTCATCCTTAAAGGTAACTTATTCACGGCACACCCATTATCCTTTGTAGGAAGTTCCTCTTGTCTTGGGATTCAAGAGAATGCATTTCCTCTGAGTAAATAATTTTGGTATCTCCTGCCATAATTACACCCACGTTGAGGAGGAACATTGGCATTAGACATACATATATTACAGGAACTAGTTAGTTGGTTTGGCAAGCCTACAGGTGTTAATAACAGCTGCTAAGTACCTCTCCCTCCTCTCAAATTTCAGCCAACAGCACAAAAAGATTGTTGTGTTTTTCATTTTATGATTAAGGTGACTTGGACATCCTTGAAGAACAAAGTAGAAGCTGTATGCAATTCTCGTAAGCTGAGGGAATGGCGGGTGAGTTCTGCGTGTCATTTGTTTCCCTTCAGCA
>NW_010388860.1:0-725 GCF_000710305.1 Buceros rhinoceros silvestris | reverse complement strand
GCAGGAACTTTGTTCAGGACTGTTTCCTTAAGATACGTGCCCTGTACATATCTGCTCAGGTTTCTCATCTGAAGGAAAACATAATGTAATTTGTTCTTGCACTTCATTTGCCAGGTCTTATTGTTGTTATTTTTAGGACCTGCTTGAGAATAAGTTTTGAGCTAAGCAGAGGATATTCTGGGGTGGGAGATGGGGTGGTGGAACAGAAAAGAAATTTCCATTACTCCAAAAGGCACCATGTGAAATTCCTTCTAAACTCCTCATTTTTTAAATGATGTTTCAGAGATGTGTTACGCTTTGTATTAACAAAATCAGTATAATCCATGCTAATGGAGCCATGAGCATGGAGCCTATAGACGCGAGTTTGAAGAAACCCTACCAAAGGAAAACAGTAACGACAGTACCTCTGCTTTTCAAAGTTTAAAGTGAACTGAGCAATTGCAAATCTGGGTTGTCTCTTGTTTAATGATGAAACAAATATTTTTCACAGCATTTTTTAAAATGTTGCTTTGCAGGGAAAGCATCAGCCTGCTGTAGTTCACTGTTGTCCCGGATAGTCATGCTAAAGATTCTCTTTTTCAGCCCATCAATGTTACTCACGTTACTTCTTTGTGGTCTTAGATTACAAACAAAAATATTATTTTTGATGGAATTTAATTATGGCACTTTTTTGCATAAATTAGATTTTACTTTTATTTCTTCAAAGATTATATATATTTATGTAT
>NW_010388859.1:18909-19159 GCF_000710305.1 Buceros rhinoceros silvestris | reverse complement strand
CGCTCCTCGCACACGGGCAGGCGGCTACTCTTCCCTGCGCAGCTCTCAAACAGCCACGCACCCGCCCCGGCCCTCCACGTAACCCCCCGACACACGCACACAGCCCTCCCCACGCACACCAACTCCACGCTCGCCCCTTCCACGCACACCTCCTCGCACACGCCTTTCCCACATGCACATGCAGTGCTGGCCCTCCGCGCTCAGCTCTTCTCACGCCTGTGCCTGCCTGTAGCCCCCCACACGCCTCTTG
>NW_010388859.1:17069-18755 GCF_000710305.1 Buceros rhinoceros silvestris | reverse complement strand
GTGGGGGCGGATTCACGGTGTCTGGCTGACACGTGCCTGTTCCCCCACAGGTACACCCGCATGGCCCCTGCACGCCTGCGTGCAGTGCTCCGCACGGGCAGCTCGTCCTCCCGCAGTTCTCCACTCATGGTACCAACACGCACGGCTCTGGCACAAGCGTGTGCGCTGCCACACACAAGGGCTCTACACACAGCTTTCAAGGCCTCCCTGCTGGGAAGGAGAAGCTTAACCCCCTGTCAGAGCTGGGGGTTTCTTGCTCTTCTCCCTGTTCCCCTCTCCTGAGCATGTGCTCATCCCTCCTCGTTCCTCCCCTGGCCCTCTGCGGTCATGAGGACCCTCATGCCTGTGGGAGCACTCGGCTCTCGCGGGTCTCTGGCGGTACTTGGCAGGTTGGTTTGCTCTAGCTGCTCCAGCCAGGCATCGCTGTTCTCACTTCGCTAATGAAATGCCTTGGGTTTTGCTGGAAACTGAGTGGGCGGATTACATTAATTTTTGATGCAAATAGTATCCCTGCCAGGAAACAAGCCCGGTTATTTTGCCCAAAACAGGTCACATTCCTAAGGAAGATTTTCCATCAGAATAGGCCCGGGTTTGAATTTGCAATGATATGCTAAAAACCTTGCAGTTCAAGTCGGTTTGCTTCTGATAGCGAAGGTTGCTCACGGTGAGGCCTCAGCCTCTGTCAGAGATGGGCAGGTGAGTTCTGCTGGCAGGATGGGGACTCTAGCCATGTCCCTGGCTCTCTCCAAAACCCCTCCTTCTCACAAGAAATCCCCTGTGTTATTGTTATTCTGGGTGTTTCTCAGAGTCATTTTCTCCATCTTTTCTATTTTTCTCAATTCATGTAGAAATCAGATTGTTTCTGGGAAATGGTGCACCTGGAAGTTGCTATTCAAAATGATGGTCTTCTGCTTTCTTCTGCATTACACAGCACCACCAGACAGAACTCTGACCACATTTGAAAATACGGGGAACTCAAGCTACACAGCCCATCGCTGAAGCATACTGAGATGATATTTATCTGAAAGGCAGAAGAATGGAGACACAGGTAGTTCGGTCTGAAGTCACGGAGGGAATCTGGTACGGGCAGAACAAAGCCAGCATTTCCCTGCATTCCCCAGCTCACTATTCTCTTTTAATGCTATAGGCCAGATGATTTTCTTCTCCTTTTGTCACAGTTTATTATAGAGTGGGCAAGACAGAGGGTAATTAAAAAGCTCCAGCGGGTGAATTGTTCGGCATTCACTCAAAATAGCCTCTAAATGAAGTGATAGAAGGCCCGTGGTTCAGAGCATTTCCCACTTGGGGGGCTCAAGGCTCACGGCTGGTTTGTACCTCTGCCTGTACTGTGCTGAGCTACTTAAAATTACCCACTGTCATAGCTTTAGTAACTGGGATACTTTCTTATCCAAAAGTATCCAGTGCATTTTTTCAGCTGACACAGCTACAAGGTTAATGTAACAGACGCTCAAGCCAAGTTTGTACCTTGGCAGTATCCACCTGCGTTTGTTTCACACAGCATCTTTGGCTGGGTAGGCCACAGCACAGCACAGCACAGCTCACCCATCACGGTGAGCATGCGTATAAAATCTGCTAAGTCAGTGCCTCCAGTTCACCCTGTGAGCGCGTGAAAGACCCAGCGGGGAGTCGCAGCCACAGGGGCTGCCTGCCGTTTTCTCAGTCCTG
>NW_010388859.1:0-16933 GCF_000710305.1 Buceros rhinoceros silvestris | reverse complement strand
CAGGGGCTGCCTGCAGTTTTCTCAGTCCTGGCTGCTCAGACCCAGGATTATACTCTAGATCTTGCCAGGGCCATTTCTCTTCTGTCCCTCGTGTGCCCTTAGACGTTTGCCTCAGCCTGACCACACCCAGCCCCCTCTTTTCCATGTAGAAAATGAAGTCAACAGATTAAAAAGTCTGGCAGAAGTCCTCCTGAGCTTGACTTAGGTAAGCAGATGGGTTAGTATTCACAGGTTCGTACCTTAGTGACAAAGATTTGTTATCTACATTGGGATTAAAGAGGAAGTTAAAAATTTTGGTGGTATAGTAAAACTATTGTCCTTTATGGTTATTGCAGTCCTACAGTATTGCACACATATTTTCTATCTTAAATACTGCACTTCAATGCCAGGCTCTTCTGAAATTGATATAGCATGTCACATGTAGCTTCTGGGCATGTTTCATGCAAGTTGCCTGGTTTGCGACCATTCAGATGTAAAACAGGAAAAAGACATAGGTCCTATTTCTTTAATGGCAGAATGTTCTCTTCATTTCCCATTTCCAGGAAAAAAAACACAATCCTTTCGTTAAGATAAACTGTTTTATTTTGTTTTTTCCCAACTCGACCAATGTAAACAAGCAGGCTGCTATACTATTAACTTGGCTGCCCCAGGAAACTTAAACTAATTGTCCTTTTAATTTCTCACAATGCGGTTGACCTCTGCTCTCCAGCATCCTATTCACCTCATTGAAGGATTAACTTGAGTAAATAAGGGCACAATCACTGCCTGCCTTTCATTGCCTGAGCAGGTAGTCATACTGCCAATGTCTTGCTGATCTTTAATAAAGCTGTATGGTGACATTTACAGATTTGTCCAATCTCATAGCTAATGACTGAGGTTTCCTGGAAGGTTGTTCTCTTCCTGCTCCTCACTCAGCATGCCTACAGGTAGGACCTGCAGTAGAGCACCTCATGTCTCCTATGGCTCCAACACCAGAGGTACCAGCTACCTGTGGTCACCCCCTGATCAGCTGTAGACGTTCCCAGAGAGGGGAATAACTGCAAGGCTGGGGAGCAGGAAGGGAGTTCACAGCTCGGGTCCCTGCTCAGTGCTCAGAGGAGGACTGCTAAGAGCAACCCCTCTCTGGCAGCCCTCCCAGGTGATGGCTGTTACACTTTCACCTCCATTCTCCTGCCGTATGACTCAGCACCATGAGCTTCATCCACTGGGGCAACCAAAGACACGTTTGGAAGGGCAAGGGCTCTCACTGCCACACACACACGTGCACACCCTGCACGGATGGTGAAGCTGTCCACAGAACCCCCTTCAGCATCAGAAACTGCCTAAAATCACCGAGCTGTACACCACCTGCATGAGCCAAGCGGACTCCACTTAGGAGTCAGAGCTCTGATTTTGACCTATGTATGTTTGCAGACAAGTTGTTCAGGCCATGCCTGTGCTTTACCAGTTGGTTTTGAAATGATCTAATTAAAATAGACTACTTCAAAATTTTTTTAGCTGTTGTAATTTACCAGTGCTAAATAAGCCAATTTAAGTTTCAACTAGTTAGTTCAGGCCACGCTAAAGTTGCCTATTTATTTGACCTGCTGAAAATATCATTTAGTTCAGAGAAGAGAGTCTGTTGATGGAAATAACAGAACAGTGCTAGAAGATGTTAACATTGAGACAATTCATAACCATGAGGAACTACCCCATAATGTTCTCATAAAAATTTTTTATTTAAGATGTCACTGTACAAAATCTTACCAGGTAACAGCCAGACATTCGTTACACAGTTCTCTAGTGCTTTTTCTGCTGAGTAGTGGAGGTGACACTGTTTCATTGAGTCCGGCAATAATATACAAAATCACTAATTTCTGATTAATATGTGTCAATTAGGTTGGTTGCACCATGACTGGTAGAAGGCTTCAAGCAACATTAGTGGGTTTGGTCAAGTTAAGCACTTGGTCCACCATTACAGCAGGCAGATATTCTTTTGCATACAGACATTATTGTTACGGAAGAACAGTATTGATGCCTGAAGGTCATTAAATCTCATCACCTGCATAGCTCATGCTGTTTTATCTAGCTCACACACACAAAATAAACAGCTAGTATATCATCTCATTAGTTTTTTTCTTTAATATATATGTATTAAATACTCTCTTTTTAGCCACATACAAGCCACAGTTTGTTCAGTGATTTTGGAATGACACACCATGAAGCCTAAATGTATATGCAAATATGACATAATAGATACATTCTAACGAGCACAATTTTTATCATATTCATTCATAAGATAATTTGAAAAACATAGAGTTTGCTTCACACAAGTGATCACAGATTCCCTCTATACCTTGTACCTAAGAAGTATTTTCTTTCTTCCTGAACAGGCTTCTCATTTCAAACTGCAGGTCTTGGAAGGCAATCAGGCTTATAAAAGACATTTCAAATGCTTTCCATTTTCCACCCATCACTCACTAAGACCTTTGATTAAATAACAATGAGGAAAGAAAAGTGTTAAGCCACTCTAAAGTGGCAGGCTAAAAAGTACAACAGGGGAGCCTTTGCTTCCAATAACTGTGGAAAAGGAAGCAGGCTGCCAAAGGAAATTATCACTTGGCTCATGACAGGATGGGGGAAGGTAAATTCGAAGTTGAGAAGGAAGAACAGAGCGCAAGATGAAGTTTATATAGCCAGAATAATACCAGTTCAGGAAAAAAAACCAGGCTGGTTTAGTACAGATGACTGGAGAGAAGATTGTAGAGAAACCAGAAAGGATGGGGTGGAGAAAGAATCGGGATCTCTGGAGTCAAAGCCAAGCAAGAGCTTTAGCTCTGCAGGGTTGCTTCTGAAGCTGGTCAGCACAAGAGGAAAAGCAGCATCAGGCACCTCTGAAGCAAGAAGAAAGGAGGTGGGTTTTTTCTATCCAGCTTCCAGAAAATGAATTAACTGTAAAGGAGAAAATATAATAGAAAGAAACACATGATTAAGTGATTGTACCTGGTGCTGAGCAGAGGATACAATGGGAGTAGAACTGCTGGCTACATTTGATGAAGAATGTCGTTATGTAGTAATGTTTTTTATACACGAAAATTACACTGTGTTATCTATACCACTGTTAACAAAGCAGTAGTCTTCCTCTGCCCCTGGCAGCTCAGAGTGTTTGTGTTACATGACAAAAATGTGCATATAACCGTACACTTGCTTATCTTTCTTCTGCACCAAAGGACTGCTGTAGTTTGTATTACTGTTACTGCTGTCTACACTACGATGATTATATCAGGATAAATATTTTGATATAAATATACGCATTGCATTATATCGCATGTAGTACATACACATTAGATTCCCACTGAACCAGCACTGCTAGACTAGAAGAAAGCACAAGAAAGAGAACAGGGCTAGAACACATCTCTGGGAAAAACCTCCCCTACGTGATCTTGACAGACTCATGACTCAAATCAGTGAATATATACTAAGGATGAACATGCCTTTTATGTCACCATTTGTTGGTTAACTGAAAATTGCAATCAGCTGCTTTGCAGTAAAATCTTGCAAATTACAGGAAGAATATAAATAATGGAGATGAAGGGGGAGAAAAGATCAGAAAGGAGTCTTTAAAATAATGCAATTTAGTTTAATCATTTATGTTAACACTATTCAAATCTACCACAGCACAAAGAATGAAATAACTCAAGTCTTAGCAGGACGACGCTTTGTAGTGACTTTGGATTATTAAATATATCTTGAGGTGTAGCCAGGTCCTGCAGGTTTTTTGCAAGGAACTCCATCCTACGGATCAGAAACTTGTGCTTCTAAACCTGATCCTTGGGCCTGATTCACTAATGCCTTGAAATAAACCCAGAATGCTACTAGATGAGGATGACTGAACGTTATGCTTTCTTCACACTATTGCAAAAGGCTACAAAATACCTCCAAAGGAACAGATCAGTAAGCCAACTGTTTTACAGACCTGAACCAAAGCAAGGGCTCTTCCCCTTTCTCACACAGGGAAACAGAGGCAAGAAGGACATGAGAATCACGGAAGCCTGTGGAAGAAATGGTTGTCAGAACCAGTATTAGGGCTGACTCCTGTGCCTCCACAAACACTATTAGACCACACCTTGGTGAGATGAATTATTAATACAAAAGCTGCACGGGAAATTCATTTCTGCTGCCTCTCACCAGAACCAGCTGTTCAGACTTGAATGTGTCGCAGTTGCACAACACCAATTTTGCCTTAAGAATACAGTTACCCAACATGATGGGTTTTTCGTAATGTCCCTCTCAATAGTATCCTCTGTCCCCCACCCTTCCCCCATCACCACCATGCTTTCAATTTTTGCTTCAGCCCTGTAGAAGGTACTCAGTGGTGGGAGTCCTGTATGCATATGGTGAGCTCAGCACTGGCAGCCACAGGCCAGCCTCCTCTGGGCAACGTTGCCAATCTGCCCAAGATAAGACAGAAAAAAGTGAGTTTACATATTTACACAACAAGAATAAAAACCCTAATACATTCCAGATGAAATAAATTTTAAGTTCTCCATCTCTGGTAAAATACCCAGATGAAATTAGTTCCAGTGAGGCCAGGAATTTTTCAGTTGCCCTGCAGAGCCTGCTAATGACTATTAGAGGTTAGTTTTATGATTACTCTGTGTAAACACCTTGTCCTCCTCTTGCTCTCCCAGGCTTCCTCCCACTTGTCTACATATTCACTAGCTACAGTGTTCCTAAGCCCAAGATGGCAGGTACTTTGGGTTAGAGCTTGTTGTATCTGTTTTTAATGATGAAGTCCGATTTGGCATCCTTAGGCATTACCACAATAAAAACAATAAATAGTAATAACAAAAAAATAAGGATGGAAGGTGGGTGAAGACATGACTAATTACCTAAACAACACCGGGACCACAAGCCAAAGGCAGCACAGCACCTTGGGGAAGAGCGAGTGGGTGGAGAGTCACCTGCATAACAGAAGGTTGGGTGGGTTAAAGAATAGGTCTTGCAAGACAGAACTGAGAGTCTTTACTTTGATAGCACCATGGAATTTATAAATTAAGGGATAACCGCTGTAGATTGGGTATGGCATGAGTTGATTTACTCTCAACGTGCATGCAGCCTGGCCTGGCACCCTCACACAGATTCCTGAAACAAAAAGTGTAGTCGAAATGGCAATGTAACAAGCTGGGAGATGTGAAAAGCAGGAGTTCCCAAACAGGGTTTGCAGAAGGATCACCACTGTACCATGCGCTGGACCATGGCAGCAGCAGCCAGGGCTGCTGCACCAGGATCTGCCAGGGTGGCAAGCCTTGCCTCCCATTCCCACGAGAAAACACATGCTTCCAGCTCTGTGCTGGGCTATATCTAGGTGGAGAAGAGGCATTCACTTATCTGGGTAGCAGCCATGGCTTCCCCCAGAAAAATGCAACAAAATGAGCATTGTTCTCCTTAATGTTTGTTTGAAGTTGTTTTCATACCACTTATTGTGTATGTGTTGCTTGGGAACACTTAAGCCAAAGGATAATACTCAGAACGGTGACAGGCTGAATCTTATTTAAATTTGCGTTTATGGACAGGGAGTGTAGATGTAGTTTGCTCCTGAAATGAAAGGGCATTTCTTTGCACAGCAGGTAATGAACTTCCAAAATTCATTGCCACAGGAGGTTGGGGAAGCAGGCTATTAGCAGGAATAACAAGGGATTAGACAAGATTTGTGAACAATGCCTCTATTAACAGATAGGAACGGGGAGTTCCAATGACTGTCATCTTAGGGAGATTGGACCAGACGAGGACAGGTGCACATGCTCTCCCTGAATAGCATCTCCTCTTCAAGCTTTGCTGTCTGGATCCACCTGCTCTGTCTCACGTAACGTTGCTGGGAGCCTTGGGGATCTTGCAGGGTCTGCTGGGGCCTTCAAAACCTGTGGCTTCCTCAGGGCAGATGGCCAGTGTCTATGCAGCTGCTCCGCTGCCATCATGGGCATTGGGCAGCAATAGCATTTGTGGATGTTGGTCTGAGCCAGCAGGACATTTCTTAATGCTCTGATGGGTTAAGTCCTGAGCGGTGCTGCAGTCACCAGAGCAAACAGCTTGGTGAACATGGAAGTGTTATAAAGGTACTTACTGGCTTTAAGGAACCATTCACTGAGGCTCAGACAAACACATACAGGAAGACAGAAGATTCTGTTAATACAGTCTGAGTTTGATAATTGTTTGGGGTAGCACCAAAAGGGCTCACTCTCCAAAAAGTGCGTGAAAACAGGTATTCTGTAATTCAGAGGTGACACTGAAAGGGAGAGTGGACAGCAAACTAACCATGACTTTGCAGCTGTCTGTTTTTCCAGCTAAGGGCTCTAACTTCATTTGATTTCTCCCCATATCATTTCTGAGCACTTCTGCTGCCCTTCTCTGGACCTGTTCCAGCTCTGTTACCTCGTGCCTGAGATCAGGCAACTGGCCTGGAAGCTGCACACAAGATTAGGCTGCACTGTGGATTCTTGCCCTAGCACAAGCACATTCTCTGTTTTTCCCAGTGCTTTTGCAAGTAAATTCCAGGATTGTTTTTGTCTGCTTAACAGGCCCTGAGCTGGAATCTGTTATCCACCATCTAACATTGTCTTCCTGTATGATAATAATGATTATTTCTCTCCGCAAAATGAAACATTTTTTTCTCTTTGTGCTCCAAATTTCAATTGCCTTGGTTATCACTGAGTCATTCTCTATTAGGAGATGTTTCTAGACCTTTTTATAACTCTTAAAGTTATTATCTCATTGTCTGGTTTTTCATGGAAAACATAGATATCAGCAAAGACTCTAATGAGGCTCTGCTAATAAAAGCATCAGTGAATTCGAGGCTGTTTATAGAGAAAAAACAGGAATGAGGAAGACCTGTAATGACTGGCTGGCTGATACAAAGGAAAAGACTTAAATCAACTCGTTATGTATATGTATAGATATCTCTGGCTAAATAACAGCCACAGAGCTCATAACTAAGGAACAGAAATATATGGAGGGAATAAACAAAAGAATGACTTAGGGTGGAACTCAGACTGTGATCGAAAAGAAGAATACAAAAGTAAAGGGAACATAGAGGATCTCAGGAAAATATATTTCATGACAATGACCTATGCACAGATCCAAAAGCATCTCCTTAGGGAAGTAAGAAATCCCTTACCGCCAGGACACTGCAAATAGCACTGGGAGTAAAGGACCAGGAGCAGTAGCAGTGAGAAGTGGACTGCGTGACTGGGTATATACCTCTGGGGTTACAACCAATGACTAATCCACACAGAGAAGCTTTTTTACTTGTGAGTACTTTGAGTGAAGCCCTACTGTCACAACTGGGGCAGTAGGGAAAAAAGTATGGAAAAAAAGCCCATTCCTCTTAGAACCACTGACTAGTAGAGAAGAGAGCTCCACCTAGTGCTAACTGCTACTTGTTGATGCTGAAGTGTCTCCATATGCTCTGAATGTCTTGATTTTAGTGTTTTTCCACAGTTTTTCCAGCCACAGAGAAATTAAACCTTAGCAGCAAGGAGCATCCCGGTTCGGGATAAGAGTAGCTGGTTCATCAAGAGCTTAACATCCCTCAGAGTTTTGTGCACACTAAGGTAATGCCTTAGGCACCTAGTTAACATAATTACGGTTAATTGTCTGATTCATTCGAGCCGGATTCTACTACCCTTACTCAGCCAGTGGAGTTACGTGCTCACTGCTTTCACCGGAGTGAAAATTAATCAACAGTTACAGGACACGCTTAAGAAACCAGAAGACCAAACTTCAAATGCTTGCACTTTTAAAACCAGGAAGATTCATTGTTTGCCTTCCGATTCTTCACTCACATCAAATTTTCAAGCTTTTCTCACAAATATGAAACCTTTTTGTTTGTTTGCCTGTTGTGTTTTATTTTTCCTAGATTAAAATCTCCAGGAGGGAGGTCTTCAAAGGAAGCATTGCTTTACATGAGAGTCGCCTTCATTATCAAGAAGATAGATCACATGTAACCTTAAATTTTTTTCCTGCATTTACGGTTAAAATCCACTGTTGTTGCTTTTGTTTTCTTCTGATTATCAATCCACATTATGTTAGTGCTCCTATTTTTGGTCTTCAAATGGTTCCACTTTGTCTCACAGCATTGAGTTTCCTGACATAATGTAATTAAAATTTCAAAAGAAGGAAAGAAACAGGTAAATCAACTTTGAATTATTCTGCATCATCTATCGTTATGTATTATTTAAATAGCTCCAGACTTGAAGATGCATGTAGCATTGGTCATGTGGCTTAATTTACATATAGATGTCTGTAGTAAAATGTCATTTGAATGTTGTGCTGCATTTAAATTTGAGTTTCCTAAGTGATCTTCAGTGTCACTGTGTGACACTGTCACACTACTGTGACTAGATTAAATTTCTGTAATAATAGAATTATTTCTTCTCCCCTTGAAATTATGAAGCATTGCATCACTCATTTCACCTGGACGATGATGAAACTCAGCTATTCATATTACTTTCGCATCCTCTGATTTACAAACCGTAGTTTAGCCCACAGAACTTTTTTTCCCTGTCTTTTGTAGTCCTTCTACATTTTTACCCTATCAGGGAGTCTTCACAAAACATATTCTTTAACTGAAAAGGAATGCCCTGGGTTACCTGCAGCCGTTCCTGCCATATCGTATCTATAGCTTCACTGTTGTAGCTTTTGCTGCCCACTTATGACCATTTCTTATGTGAAATATTACTTCCCTTTCTAAATATCAGGTGACTTGTTTTGGATGCTTTTTCTTTATTGCAATGTTTTGATTTTGTTTGATTGTTTGTTTGTTTTTAATTGAGTAGGATCTCGATTTATTTTTTAACACATTTATGCCCTTTACAAGAAAGGACAGCAGAATTCGTCTGCATGGGTACATATTTGCACCCATTTTTAAAAAAGGGTATAATGGAAGACCCTGGAAACTACCAACCTGTCAGCCTCACCTCTGTGCCTGGGAATATCACGGAACGGATCCTTCTAGAAGCTATGCTGAGGCACATGGTGGACAGGGAGGTGATTTGAGACAGCCAGCATGGCTGCACCAAGGGCAGGTCCTGCCTGACCAACCTAGTGGCCTTCTACAATGAAGTGACTGCATTGGTGAACAGGGGAAGAGCTATGGATGTGGCTGCACCAAGGGCAGGTCCGGCCTGACCAACCTAGTGGCCTTCTACAATGAAGTGACTGCATTGGTGAACAGGGGAAGAGCTATGGATGTCACCTATCCAGACTTCCGTAAAGTCTTTGTCATGGTCAATGTCAGGGGCTTTTTAGACTAGAAACAAGGAAGTAATTTTTGACAACGAGGGTGGTGAAGCACTGGCACAGGTTGCCCAGAGGGGTGGTAGATGCCCCATCCCTGGAAACATTCAAAGTTAGGTCAAATGGGGCTCTGGGCAAACTGATCTAGTTGAAGATGTCCCTGCTCACTTCAGAGGGCAGAAGAAGATGCCCTCTGACTAGATGACCTTTGATGGCCCCTTCCAACCCAAAGGAGATTAGGATTCTATGATTCTCTGCGTGTGGATACACACACAGGCCATTTAATAAAGGTGTTACAGAATGTGAGTACTTATAAAATAACCACGGTGCCTGTGTGTGATATGTGGTTGGTGTGCGTTCATGTTTCAAAGACTATGTGACAGCAGGGCTCTAATTTCCCCTAAAGATACAGGGGTGCAGACCATCACCAGTGTAGCTGCAAAGGCTGCGCTCCAGGGACTGCCAGTGCTCATCTCTACCAGAGGTGTGGTAGGACAATGCCAACCTCCTGCTAGGGCTCTGTGGGCTGCCAGCGTGGAGGCTGACAAAAAAGCCTGATTCAGGACATCTGTGACCATGCTGGTTGACCATCCTGGTGGGCAGGTCTCAGCCACTTTGTGGTGGAGAAGTGATGTGGAGGAATATTGACATGGTTGTGATTAGGCAGAAATCAAAGGTTTACTGATGATGAGGGGTAGCTCAAAGGGTTGATTTTTAGTGGTGCTTAATCACTAACCAATTTAAAATTATAAATGTGAATCAGTAGAATATGTTACAATCAAAATAGTGAATTAGTTACAGATTTGATGATGAGAAGATTCACACTAACTTACTGCAGGATATCCTTTATATATATAAATATATGTGTGTGTGCATATGCATAGGCACAACCACAAAATACATACACACACACACACACACACACACACACACACAGAGTTATTTGGATCCAGAGAAACATATACCCGTCCATCCTCCTGTTAGTGAGTCCAGCCTATAGTCAAAATTTCCTTCCCAGGTTTAGAGCAAATACTCACAACGCTCCATCACTCTCAACAGATGAAAACTGAGTCTCAAGAAGCCTGACTTCATCCTGGCCTTGTGTGCAGTTGTACCTGAGAGGTGTCCTGACTCAGGGGAGACGCTGGACCCAGCCCGCAGCCATCCAGGAGAGCTCAAAGGGTCTCCCTTTAGAGTCACTGTTTATAGGGTCCGAGATGACTGACTGACTTTCATCAGGTATTTTCCCACTCCATCCCATCTCAGATGTTGAAGAATTCTGGTATTTTCTGCCAGCTGTGCAGGTCCAGAACATGTTGATTTCTGATGTTTGGTATCGCCCTTCTGTTGGCCTCGACTCAAGTTCAGATGTACCAGGTTATCACGCCCCAAGTACGGATGTACGGGGCTATCAGGAGGTGACTATCTCCCAAGATAGGGAGATCAGTACAAGGCTGGGAAAGCGGGGCCCAGCACGCCAAGGAGGTGCCTCAGGGTTCTGTTTTGCTGTCCTTCTGCAATCTGTGCCTGACTGACCCTGGGCTGGTTTGTGGCCCAGGGAGCAGGGGAGGCAGGTTGGAAGGGAAATCATCTCAGGTCTTGAGTGGACTTCAAGTGACAGGGGAACCATGCGACCACAGGAAGTCAAACTGCTGCACAGCTTCTGCTGTCTGGGTCTTGGGATTAGAGTCTCATCTGTACCACCTATGAACCTCAGCAGACAAGGGGGCTTTCTCCTCCCTGTCTTGAAAAAGTACATGTGTACTGTCATATGAAGGACATCCTTGTTAGATCAAGATCCCATGGCTCTGAAGTACAAACATGACAGCACGTGGATACATGTTTGCCTGAACGTGGATACGTAGGACTTATGCCTGTAGCTGTGTCTGTCATCTTCTGGTTCACGGGGATCTCCAGCCAGGTACACTGTATTGTACTCCCAGGGATGCACCGCTGTTTCTGCAAGCGCACGTACAGGTACGTGAAGGGACTCCCAAGACCTGATACTGCAGCAATCCTGGAGCTGTGCAGAGCTCAACATCCTCAGCTGGGCTGGGAGATTGCTGAAGACAAAACCCTGCCCTGTGTGTCCAAGAAATAGCAATACCCGTGGCTGTGGCTGCCCTCCTGCTGTGGGTCACCAGTGGGTGTCATTTGGGCTCTTTAAGGGCTGTATTTTCAAAATGAAGACATGATACAGAGAACTTTGGAAACGGCTGGCCTTGGGTTTGCATCTGCTCTGCAGTAACAACTGTGGAGAGCGTGGGAGAGTCTGTAGTGGGTGCTATCTTGTTGCACGTGGGTTTAATTCTGTCACCATACTCAGCAATAGAATGTGACATCTATTCATAGCACTAGTGACAGTGTAATTAACTAATTAGTAGGTACTAATTGTTAAAAATATGGTATTGCAACTGCACTAAATTAAGTAGCCTAAGTACTTCTAACCGGGGGAGTTATGAGTCCATGCTTTTTCTCCTTAGGAAACAAACAAACTCCTGAGAAGTACAACCAAACCCAGCAATTCAGAGCAAATGTATACTTTGCTGTGACTAAGCCAGGAGCAATAAGAGACTCTGGCAATGGCATAAAGGTCAGGTTTATGGCCTCATGCAAGGAGGAGAGTGTGTAGCCATATGTTCATGGCAGCCAGAAGCAAGTAAGATCCCTGCTGGCACCAAAAGCCTGTTGCTCTGCCCTGCCCTGTCTGACACCTTGTTTTTTTGTTTTAAAAGGAAGTAGCAGTCACCAACCTGACCCTTCAAACCAGGTGGTGCTGGGGTCCCTTTACACCAGTACAAGGAGAGAGCGAGCCCCACTCAGCTCTGCCTGGCAGCTGTTCAAGTCTCCTTCACCTCCGTGCTCCACACATCAAACCAGAGATGTTGCCAGGGTCTAGGGAAGTAAACCCCCACCTCTTAGAACATACACCTGTGTTAGTGCCGGTTCGGGAGGATTAGGTTTCTGCTGGGGACCTCTTTCTTTTCCCAGACCCTGACACCATGCCCACTCTCAGGAAAGTTTGGCAAAGGTGAGGCTAAGCTGCAGGCAAGAAACAGGAGCCCAGCTGTGCTTTAAGGACAGCTTTTGCAGGAGCAAACAAATGGCATCTATTTGAAAACTGTTACAGACCAAAGATTTTTTTTCTTTTTCCCAGACTGTCTATTTGTTCCTAGTTATGGTTTTGTTCTGTGTTTTCAGCGAGCATATAATTACCATGAATTATACACCAGAACAGGGTGTGTATGAGGCACACCTTGAACAAGCTGGTTCTCATTGGCTTGAGCAACGGCTGGAGAGGTGCTGTTTCCCAAGCACAGCTTCCAAAGCCACGGTCTTGTTTTAAAACTTTAAAAAGTGACATACCATACCTCCTGCAGTGACAGTGTACTCTGTAGCTCTTGGATTAACTAACCACAGCCCCTCCTTAGCAAACACAGAAACACTAAAGCTCACGGATTAGAACAATATTAATGCAGATACATTCACTGTAAATCATTTTTAACAGATGCCCAATAAATCCTTCTTTTCATGTTTGGGCAGGGAAAAGTACCCATCTTGCAGTTTTTGAGCCATCACCGTATTTCAGTTTAGCACTTAGATTAGTCACAGGGTCACAGAGTCATAGAATGGTTTGGGTTGGAAGGGACCTTAAAGATCATCTAGTTCCAAACCCCGCTGCAGGGAGCAGGAACACTTTTCATTAGACCAGGTTGGTCAAAGCTCCATTCAACCTGGCCTGGAACACTTCCATGGATGGGGCATCTGCAGCTTCTCTGGGAAATCTGTTCCAGTACCTCACCACCCTCACAATGAAGAATTTCTTCCTTATATCTAATCTTAAATCTACCCTCTTTCAATTTAAAGCCATTACCTCTTGTCCCATCACTGCATGCCCTCTTAAAAAGTCCCTCTCCAACTTTCTTGAAGGCCCTCTTTGGGTACTGGAAGGCAGTAGAAGTCTCTACAGGGCCTTCTATTCTTCAGGATGAACAAGCCCAACTCTCTCAGACTGTCCTCATAGCAGAGGTCTTCCAACCCTCTGATCATCTTTGTAGCGTTCCTCTGGACTTGCTCCAACAGGTTGATGTCTTTCTTATGTTGGGGGCCCCAGAGATGAATGCAGTACTCCAGGTGGGGTCTCACGAGAGTGGAGTGGATGAATCACTTTCCTCAACCTGCTGGCCATGTTTCTTTTGATGCAGCCCAGAATATGGTTGGCTTTCTGGACTGCAAGTGCACATTTCCAGCTCATGTTGAGCTTCTTGTCAATATGCCCAAGTCCATTTCTGCAGGACTCTTCTCAATCCATTCTCCACCCGGCCTGTGTTGAACTGGGGAGTGCTGCAACCCATGTGCGGGACCTCGCAGTTGGCCTTGTTGAATGAGATTTGCACAGGCTCATCTCTCAAGGCCTCTCTGGATGGCAGCCCTTCCCTACCGAGTTGTCAACTGAACCACACAGATTGGTATCACTGGCAAACTTGCTGAGAGTGCACTCAGTCCCACTGTCCATGTCACCAACAAAGTTGTTAAACAGTGCCGGTCCCAATACTAACCCCTGAGGAATGCCACTCGTCACAGGTCTGGACGTTGAGCTATTGACCGCAAGCCTTTGAGTGCGACCATCCAGCCAATTCCTTATCCACTGAGTGGTCCATCCCTCAAATCCATGTCTCTCCAATTTAGAGACAAGGATGTCGTGTGGGACAGTGTCAAATATTCTGCACAAGTCCAGGTAGTCAATGTCAGTTGCTCTTCCCTTATCCACCAACACTGTAACCCTATCATAGAAGGCCACCAAATTTGTCAGACACAGTTTGCTCTTAGTGAAGCAATGTCGGCTGTCGACACTTGCCTCCTTATTTTCCATGTGCCCTAGCACAGTTTCCAGGAGGATCTGCTCCATGATCTTGCCGGGCACAAGGATAAGACCAACTGGCATGTTTTTCACCGGGTCTTCCTTTTTTTTCCTTTTTAAAAATGATGGTTAATCCAGTCTGGTTTTTCCAGTCACTGGGAACTTCACTGGACTGCCACGACTTTTCAAATATGGTGGATAGTGGCTTAACAACTTCATCCACCAGTTTCCTCAGGATCTGCAGATGCATCTTGTCAGGTCCTAGGGACTTGTGTACCTTCAGGTTCCTTAGATAATCTTGAACCTGATATTCCCCCACAGTGGGCAGTTCTTCATTCTCTTAGTCGTTGTCTGTGCTTTCTGCGACTTAGATGGTGTGGCTGGGAAACTTGTCAGTGAAGACTGAAGCACAAAAGTCATTGAGTACCTTCAGACTTCTCCATATCCCAGGTAACCAGGTTTCTCGTTTCCTTCTGGAGAGAGCCCACATTTTCCCTAGTCTTCCTTTTATTCTTGATGTACCTATCGAAGCTTTTCTTGTTGCTCTTGATGTCTCTGACAAGATTTAATTCTATCAATCAGGACTGTGGCTTTCCTAACCTGATGCCTTCCAGGCTTCCTGTCCTTGCTTCCACCCTCTATAGGCTTCACTTTTGTGTTTGAGTTTCTCCAGGAGCATCTGTTGCTGTCACTGGCATCAAACTGGTAGGATGGATTGAGGTTCCCCTCCCTCGGTAACTTTAGTTTAAAGCCCTCTTCAACAACTTGGCAAGCCTATGACTGAAGCTGCTCTTCCCCTTCTCGAACAGGTGGATCCCATCAGCCTCAGTAGACCAAGTTTCTCAAAATGAGTCCCATGGTCTAAGTAGCGAAACCCCTGGCAGCAGCACTGGTCCCATAAACAATTGTTGATTTGCCAGCTTCAACAGGCCCTTTCAAACCCCTCACCTTTCACCAAGACATTGAGGAAAAAACTACCTGTGCTCTAGAGGCCCTCACCAGTGCTCCCGGGGCTCAGTAATCCTTCTTGATACTCCTGTTACTTGTTCTCTTACAGAAGTCTTTCATGAAGGCGTCCTGAAGGCTTCAACATGCAAGGTGATTTCAAAATGATGATGCTATCAAAAACTAACGTGAGGAGCAAATCATCGACAGAAATGCTCCATAGCAGAGCATGCTAGTAGACTGCGTGCACCAGACTGGGAATCAGTGCTGCTGCTGAAGCCCAAATGAGAGGTAACTGATGATCACTACGGGCACAGGACTGAAGCATGTAGGGAATACCTGTCAGTATGTCTTCCTATTGACTTACTTCGGCATAGACCTGCTCAGTCTAATTTCCCAGTTAGGTTGATACAGCAGTGATTTAGAAATTTGTCTGAGAACTTATTACAGGTGCTATTTGTGCTCCTTGCTGACAAAGTGAAATGCAGGAAATCCAACCTGTTGCCTATGCAGTGGTTAGCTCAGATGGTAGGTGGGGGCAGGACATGAAGGAGCCCCAGGGCTGTATACAAGGTATTTCTCTAGGTTGGTTTCAACGCCAGTATCTTTCATTTCTGGAATTAAGGTTTTCAGACTGAAGACAGTCTTTGTGCTCTGAATTAGCCTGTTTAACTAGTAAAACAGTGACCACATTTTGCTGCTTGATGAACAGTGGGACAAAGTCTCTCACCTTGCTTTCCTTTTTTGTTCAAGCTGAAGTGCACGATGTACATGGGGGCCTGGAAATGGGCAACATGCCCAGCTGAACTGTGACGCTCCCTACCACGAGGTACCCTCAGATGAAACCTCCAGTGATATTCAGAAGAGACCAAGATCTTCCTGTGTCCTCAGGAGAGATGCTCCTCAGTTATACAAGCAGCCAAATGGTGCCTGTACTTTGACATGCAAAGTGATAATTAACAACGATAAATAAGCCCTTCACATACCAAAGTCCAAGCCACGTAGTGAATAACTGAGATTAGAGGAAAATACCCTTATGGGAGAATTTTTATATCATTGTCCACGATGGGTACTTGTCAATGCAGCTTCTGAAGTGTCTTTCAAATTAAGTTAAACTGCACAGACATTGTTCAAATTCAGCGCAGCAGCTCATTCACCTGGCAGACTCTCTGGAGATCCACAGAAAGTTTGGTCTGAAGTTAAGTAAAAATCAAGACAATTGACCTAATACTGCTTTTAACTTCCTCTCCTTGGCCAGGCAGCGATGTGGACAGCCATTTCATTAGAGGGAGAGGATTCACCATGAAAGCCTCTGTGTTGCCTTTCCCCTCTAATCCCTAAGTTAGGAAGCAACAAGAGTGATTAGCGATTTGTGCCTAAGGCTCGCAGACACAGAGTCCAGCTATATACTAATACATCTTAATATTCATCACTATCTAATTGACCTTTTGGTCTTTAGCATAACTACGTGTACTCCTCTAGAATGCTCAATTAATCATCATTAATTACACAGGGTTTCCTGTATGTTTTCTGCTACTGACAGTATTTCTGTTAAGCTGTGGATCATGTTCTTTCAAAGAAATCGAACTTTAACCTGGGTTGCTTTCATCAGCCACATGCTGAGCTGTCTGCTGTTACCCAACATGTTTTACCAATCGATTTTTGGGTAGCAAATACTATGATTTATGTACCATGATACAAACCCCTTTTTAGGTACTAATAAAATCTTGTGAAATCTTTTTCTAGGAGGACTGAAATTTTCCAGGCTTGTCTTAGTTCAAAGGTATACAGATTAACATACAAATTTGTTTTGCTAGATAATATAAAGATAAAATATTTTTTATTTTATATTTT
>NW_010388858.1:26175-32734 GCF_000710305.1 Buceros rhinoceros silvestris | reverse complement strand
CAAGGAAGTCTAGCCCAAACCGGGACACCTACCTTAAAAGGGTGACAAAAAGCTAGGGACTGCTGAAATTAAACCTTAAATTAACCCTTTTGTGGACAGTGGTCCTCACCCAGTTGATTAGTGCGAGACTCCTGCAGCTTTGTTAGAGTAAATCTCCATCAGTCAAAGACAGGGAACAGCAAGTGCAGGTAAAGCACGTGGTGTTATCTCTGCCTTGAGTGACTGAGCAAGTTATAACAGAAAGAAATGCCCTGTGAGCTGCAGGTGGCTTTGGGTTGTTAAAAGCTCTGTGGGTGTTCAGAAACAGGAAAGATTAATTTCACAAAAAGTGCTGACTTTGGTACTTTTCTGTTCACAGTTGTTTCCGGTGCATGTAAGATTGCTTGAGTGGGAGGTTTCTTCACCTTGAACAAATGTGGGGAGAAAATTCAGGAAGACTTTGGGTGTGACTGCAGAGAGGATGGACGGGAATCACAGCTGGGAGCTGGGGAACGCAGGAGCTTCCTGAGAGCAAGAAACAATCATGGAGAGTTACAATCCAGGAAATCCCTGCACTAACCAAAACCAGTCATGAAGTCAAAGATATGTCTTGAGAGACAGAGGTGGTGGAAGAGAGTTGTGTATAAACCTTGTTAGTTTTATGTCTTTCCATTTTAGGCACTTTGAAGTTTCTTTGCTGAAAAAGTGAAGTATTCTAGTTCTCGTTCAGTAAACCCATGGGTTTGAGGTTTCTTTGAAGGCTCACTGCGAAAGGTCTAGGCAGAACCATCACAAAGCTCTAGTAAACTTGGGATCTTTCCACAGACCTTTGGTGGGATGGGCAAAAAAGGCTGAATATTCGTGGGTCTAGTAGGTGAAGGGGAGGGGGGCAGCAGTGGCAGCAACATTGTGCAAACAGGTCTTTGTGTCAAGGAGTGTATGACAGGGCTCTCTGCTCGCCAGTTCACAGAAAGGAATAGGAGTATATTGGAAATGAATGCACTTTTCTTCAGCTCAAGCTATTGATCGATGTTTTCTATGTACTGAATCCCAATTTTAATCTCAACTTTGAGATTTTGAAGGGGAGTTTGGATAGTGAGTTTACCTATCACCCATGTGGGAGAATGCCTGAGCTTGCATTGCATTTCTTCAGGTATCATGTCTTCTTTAAAAATAATTCTTCCAGGAGTAATGGCTGGGTTATGCTTTCCAGAAACGCCCCGCCACAAGCCTGTGGTTTAAAGCTGTAAGTTAGGTTTAGAGTCCATCATATTTCAGATCGACACACTACAGAGAGCTGCCATAGATCCTGCACAAAGACAGATTACACTTTCAATGGAATTTCATGACTTTTAAAAATGTGATTAACCAAGATGGAAATGCTAAAAAACCATGAAAAATGAAGTTTATGCCACTAATGGAAACCCCTGTGTGTCATTCTGCTTATTAAAAGACAACAAACTGCCACAAAAATTCTTCCTGCTAATGAGCTAATATTTAATGAGCACAGTGCTCTGTTCTCGTGAAAACCAAAAAAAGTTTCTGCTGATCATTTTTTGTAGTGGTCTTTTAAAAAGATAGATGGAAAAGTCAATCACTTTATTTAAATGACTCTTTTTTCCTATGCAGTGAAGCAGGAGTGTGCTTGTAGCGCTCATCATAATTTTCTTTATGACTCCAAGCTCTCAATCGCAAAGAATAGGAGAGAAAATGGAGGTTACACTGTTGCTTATGTATGTTGTCATGCAGATATGTGCTCAGCGTAGAGAAGCAGGCTTTCAAGCAGAGTGTTTAGTTTCAAACCTCAGCGTAACATACTTTTTAAAATAATGTTTTCCACTGGCTTTTTTTTTTACACTCCACAAAAGGGACTGCTGCTGCTTGTCTGGCTGCGTTGGTGTCAGTCAGATCCACCTGCTGAATCCCAGGAGATGTGAGCGTGTTGGGGCTGGGTAGAGTTACCTGTTTTCCACCTCAGGGCCCACCTATAGACTTCTGAAGGAGGGAGTTAGGCAATGGAAGAGGGAGAACAAAACACACACTGATGAGAAGAAAGAAGTTCTGCCACAGAATTGGATAAAGAGTAATAAAGACCAGGGTGGCGGTAGGCTGAATTTTGATAGATCACCTTCCTCTTCTGCACCTAGTCTTTTTTCACCTTTTTGGGTTTAAAATCAATATATCTTTCCAATGAACTTCTCAATAGCCAGAAAAGGTCTAATTTCTTATTTCCAGCTGTGACTGGTGTATGAAATGGTATTTCAAACTGTGCAAAAAATCATCACGTGGATAAAATTTACCTGACATACCTCACTCTGCAGTAGATTTTTTTATTTCCTGCAGACCAAAAATTAATGCTGCTTTCCTCACTCTGAATGCTTTTGCACCTCCAATAGTATTTCATCAAGGATGTAAGTGCTTTGGTTTGTTATTTAACCCTTTAATAACATGCTAGAGACTAAATTAGAAATATTTCTTCCCACTGACTTTTAAAGCAGTGCAGTCGAGTCAGAGGTACAGTGGCCTGCACAAAAATTGATAGATCCTCTGCATGTATTCTTGCCTCAACAGCTTCATCATTCTGGATGCTGCCTTTGGGCTGAAAAATGGTCCTCTGTGACAGTACAGGACGTTTTCTTCCTGCTGCTTTTGTGTCTCCTCCTTCCTCCTGGGCAGGCTTCCTTCCTCTGACTGCAGCAAGTCTTTTGAGTATTTCTTCAAACTACCACCTAGCTCATTTTTCCACTGCTGTTTTTCCAGTCTTCTGTGAACTACTGGAGGATGTGGCATTATCTGGCTCTAGCCAGCTTCTTTTGAAAACCAATCATTTGATCCAGAGCACAGTCGTTAAGTTTAATGATTCCCCATTGTATCCAGTCATGGAGAGA
The DNA here is from genome assembly GCF_000710305.1 of Buceros rhinoceros silvestris. Lineage (NCBI taxonomy): Eukaryota > Metazoa > Chordata > Aves > Bucerotiformes > Bucerotidae > Buceros > Buceros rhinoceros. Next base: position 29,867 of record NW_010388858.1, on the reverse strand, counting down.
GGTTGCATTTTGCCTTGTCAGAAAATGCTAAATTGAACATGCTCAGAAAGGAGCCTGGTGATACAGCAGTTTTCACACCAGTGTCTTCTCGTTAGCATTCAGATTTCTTGAGTTTAACCCAGATGAATTCCTGAAACTCTTATACAGGTCAGAGATAAGAAGAGGTTATAGGGGCCAAAGCCACAATGCAACATATTTGTAATTGGTGAGAAGCTGGTTTAACATTCCTTTCCTTCTCTAGAAGAATATCTGCACTCTCTAGTAAAACCGACAGTTACTATGTCTAACCATGGTGAAGTGATAGTAACTAGTGAGGATCAAAGGTGTGATGGAGACTGTTCCTTTCAGTCTTGGTTTTGGTGTTTTCAGCTGGATATTAAAGTTCTTTTAAGGAGTAACTGGCCCAAGTCCTTGATGGGGATCAGTCCTGTTTTGAGGCAGACACTGAGATTGTTTATGGCAGAGGATTTGCAAGGATGGAAAGCATTGGTAGCCTTTTGCAGTGCCCTAAGGAGAGCCTGCCTGGTCTCCAGCTGTTGCTGTCAAAGTCCATGGGCCTCCTAGAGGTTTGTTATACCTGCTGGCTCTAATTGAATGTTTCACAAACTTCCATGAGTCTAAAATAGCAATAAAATGGAGCTTTTGCTTGCATAATTGAAGCCTGTGTTATGTGTCTCCTCTCATGATCTGAAAGGTTCCCTTGGCCCCAATTAGATTGCATTAACTAGATCTCCATCAGCTATAATGGAGCTTAGATACTTAGCTCATACACTGACAGCTGCATATAGACCCTTAAAGGATGTGCCTAATCTTGGACTAAATCCAAGCCCAAATTAGTGGCCACGAGGAGTGAAAGCAAGAATTCAGCTGTGGTCAGGGGACTGCTATCCAAAACTCTTTCTGTCTTTTCCGTTTGATCTGTTGCACTTTTTTTTTTTTCCGTTTAGTAAGTTAATTATCCTAGCTTTTAATCTAGTAAAGCCTGTTGTTTGTTATTCTTTTTTGTTTAATTTAAAAACCTTTCAATCTTTTTTGAAGAGCTTCTTATAGAAGACCATCTAAACCATTGACCTCAAAGTCCTGTTGCAAGACTGTCACAAATCCAAAGCACTATCTATGTGCAACGGATCTATGATTCTTGTGTTTTCAGCTTTCCAGGAGTCCAACTTGCATGAGCACATCAGGACAGATGCCATTTCAAAGTGAACAGGCTGAGATTGAGGAACTTAATGGACACAGACCATATCTTGGGAGCAGTGGGGTCTTTGGCCCCTTTACCTGACATTGTCTTTGGCTTTTGGCTCTTCTCTGTCTTATCCCACTAGCCATAGTTACAGCTATTTAGACTTATCCATATTCTTCCTACAGCTGCTAACCCTGCAGCAGTGTGGCTGAACAAAAGCATAGATTTTTTTTTTCTGGAAACAAGTCTTCACACTGCTCACCTGATATTATCGAGAAAAAAATATTCTTCTAGCCTTTAGACTTTCACATAGACCAGGATGTTGTATCTCTTTTCTTCCCTTCTGTTCTGTCTGCTCACTGAGATTTGCTGTGTAATTCTGACTGTAATTTTTCTAGTTTATCTTTCAATTCCACTTTTTTTTTTTTTTAAATTCATAAGAGGTTGTCTGGTCGCAAGCTTGCTACCCCTTTGATAGATGATTATAATCTTCAATATGTCACAGTGATTCATAAGCTGTGTTACCTCTTAAATGAATAAGTCAGTTAAGCAAGACTCCTTGCTAAGCAGGGTGCCACTCAATGCAAGTAGTGGGGTTAGAATGGGACTCCTCAAATGTAATTACTACAAGGATAAAAAACAGGGTGTCAGGTAAGATTAAAGACCACCTGGAACAAACCCGGTTAATCTACCTAAATGAAATGTACCCACTTTAGCTCCTAAAAAGGCATTGATGAATTTCCCCTACTCAGATGCTGTTATTGTCTATGCCTGTATTACCCTAGATTGTGATGAGGACAAGCAAAGAAAGTGGACACAAGTGGTTGTAGTCAATACATCACCTGGAGACAGACTGAAGAGTAGGGACCTACTGAAGATCAAGCTATACAAGTAAGGAAGATTAAGAAGAACCAGGTAGGATTCCTTCCAGCTTGCATGCCCCATAATGGTACTCACAGCCACAGGCATGCTCAGGTCAGACTTTGGAGGATTAATCTCAGCACTTGTGTTGGTGTCAGAGATCAATAACTCTTGGACATTTATTTGTGATCTCTTCACTGAAAAGCTCTGCGGCTCAGCCTGTGTTGTTCTGATTTCTGTTCTTTTGTCCCTGTGAACTTAGAAGTGCAGATACTTATGTTCTAGAGAGGTGATGTACCGTGAGAGCTCAGGATATTCAGACTTAGATTCTAAGCACTGGTGTCCTGTTGCTTTTTCCTCTAAAATTTGCATTAGATCCATGGGGGACTGATCTACATGACTTACAAGTTAGAAGAACATGTGGGCATGTGTACATAAAATGTTACATGTGTATACAACATTTTGCAGCAACAAAAATTCCCCGACACAGCTGAAAAAGTGACAGATGTGCCCCACGACCAATAGTAATTGCTATGGTGGAAGAAAAAAGAAACATCTTTAGACAATGTTGCTGCTGCACCTTTTGTGTCATAAACACCTGGTTGCAGAAATTCTTTATTCAGGAACAGTGGAAAATATGATAGAAACATAAAGATGACTTTTAATAAGTACAATACACATTCAAAGGGACTGCATTACCTGAAGCCATTGTACAGCAATGTTTACGTGCCATCGCGTAAACATGGTGAGGTGATTCACACAACTGGAGTGCTGCATTGGATGGCTTTAAACTCTTTAGAAGGAATAGGCCAGGAAGGAGAGGTGGTGGACTGGCCCTGCATGTTAGGGAGTGTTTTGAATTGTCTTGAGCACAACGATGGTGACAATAGTGTTTATGGGTAAGAAGCAGGGGGAAGGCCAACAAGGCAGATATCATGGTGGGAGTCTGTTATAGACCACCCAACCAGGAGGAAGAAATATTCTATATTCTATAAGCAGCTGGGAAACATCCCACATTCGCTACCACTTCTTCCTGTGGAAGACTTCAACTTACCAGATATCTGCTGGAAATAAAAGACAGAAGAGGCAAGACCATCCAGGAGGTTCCTGGATTGTGTGGAAGACAACTTCCTGGCACAGTTGATGAGTGAGCCGACTAGGGAAGGCTCCCTGCTAGACCTGTTGTTCGAGAACAGAGAAGGACTTGTGGGTGAGGTGAAGGTTGGTTGTTTTGTTGGTTGGCCATAGTGATTATGAGATGATAGATTTTTCAAATCTTAAGGAAGTAAGTAGGGGGGTTGGTCGAACGGCGACCTTGGACTTCCAGAGGGCAAACTTTGGCCTGTTTAAGAGACTGGTTAACAGAGTCCCTTGGATGGCAGTCCTGAAGGACAAAGGAAGGCTGTACATGCTTTCGGAGGGAAATCTTTAAGGCACAAGAACAAGCCGTCCCATAAGACAAGCTGGCAGGGTTGAAGACCAACCTGGCTAAACAGAGAGCTTTAGCTGGAACTCAGGAAGAAAAGGAAAGTTTATGACCTGTGCAAGAAGAGACAAGCTACTCAGGAAGACTATAACGATTTTGCTAGGCTGTGCAGGGAGAAAATTAGAAAGGCCAAAGCCCAACTAGAACTTAATCTGGCCACTG